>NC_091744.1:81749960-82032460 GCF_043380555.1 Nothobranchius furzeri
CCTAACCCTAACCCACCGCATCAGAAACAACTCATTTATTCCACGCAGCTGGTTTTGACAAGATCAGGAAATGGTGGCAGTCGGAGGGACCGGTGGCGCCAGTGCTCGGCAGCCTCGCCTCTGTCAGTGCGCCCCAGGGCAGCTGTGGCTACATCGTAGCTCATCCCCACCAGTGTGTGTGTGTGAATGGATGAATGATACACTGTAGTGTAAAGCGCTTTGAAGTCCTTACTCTGAGAAGGACTATACAAGTGCGGGTCATTTATCATAAATCACAGGAGAATCACAAGATCACAAGCAAGGAGAAAGATGGCAGCATGTTTCCAAAACGTCTGGTGTACTTCCTGTTCTTACCTCCACCACGGAGATGTCACAGGTAATGACAGTTTTGTTTTTGTAGTCAAGCAACAGGAAACAGGAATAGCTCCCGTGTCTGACCTGATCTGAACTGCTGAGCTCGACGTGTTCTGAAAGTGTAGCGTGTAAAAAAAAAAAAAAAGACCCGGTGAGTAAATTAGTGGAGCGCCTCAGTACTAAACTTCTGCAAACAAGACCACCACTCCACAGCCGGTAGAAACAAGCCAGTGACCGTAATGGTGGCTAGCTAAATCTCGCGCTGTGTGGACCTTCGCGCCGCTCACGCATCCAGTGGAAAGGTTATTGTGGTGTCCCAATAAGGGACCAACCCCCTCCCAAACATCTGAGCTCTTCACCTTAATGCAGCCAATCAGGGGGTGGGTGGGTGTGGCCAATATCCTCTGGCCAGCTGCTAAAAGGGGTGTTTTGGTTTGTAAATGGGAACGCCCCCTTCTTATTCGCTCCTGAAATGTTACTTCACCTCCGATATTTCAAAATAAGATATTTTCTCCGCTCATCTTTCTGTTCTCCGTCTTTTTTGTACAGTTATTGATCTTCTGTGCTCACCCTGCCCTTTCATTTTATGTTGCTGGTTTGATGTGAGCGCGCTCCACGCTCTCTGAACCCGAACCTGTGTTTAAGTCCCGCCTCCTGCTTTATCCACAGTTTCTACAAATATTAAACTTGAAACGGGAGACTGTCAATATGGTGAGACACGGACTTTTCTCCTCTGCTTCAGACCGTCTCTCATGAGAAACGCACCCGATGCACCGCAGCTAGACAGGAAAAAGCAAGTGGGTTTTCAAAATAAAGTAAAATTTAAACGTTTCACGATTTTTAATTAATTTCAAACTATGAGTATGGTTAATATAATTGTGCAAATGTAGGCTATATATCATGCTTTATGTTGTTGTTTTACAATAACGGGTTACGATTTGTTATGGTTGGACTTTTATGTTGAAGGGATGTTCTTGGCCGGTTGTGAGGAGAGTTCCGGTTCGGTTGTTTAGAAAGAGAAAACGAGTTAGTTTGAACGGAGATTATTAACATTGTTTTTCCTGGAGCTAAGGCGTGGGTTGCAGCCAACAGTAACCTGGAATGAAGATCTGAAAAACAAGTTGTCATTACAATATCTTGAAAAAGATCAACAAACAATGTATTCTATAGGTGTGGCGGCGCGACACGATCAATTAGCTTAGAAGGAAAATTACATATTTTGAAGCCCAATCTGATTGGTTAGTGAGAATCTACAGTAACCCCCACTAAGGTGTTTTTGTAGGCCAAGCAGAAACGCCCTGCTGCTGGCTGGACCCTGCTCGGTGTGGCCAGCAGTAGCTTATTTTCTTAAAGTGGCAGAGCCCTGAAAAGGCTCATTCTGGAAGGTACCGAAAATGCAAAGAACTTCTAAAAATCCTTTATACCGACCATAGAACATTTTAAAAGTTGTTTCCTTTAAGTCCACCTTTTGCGTGCTCATTGTCTCATTGCATTCACAAACATTAGCAATAAAGGCTTTTTGATTCTGAATTCATATTTTATGTTTAAGAGATCTAATTGGTCTAAATCTGGATTTCGAATGTTCTTTCAGTTTTTATGTAAAAAAAAATTGGTTTCAATACTGAAAACTACCAGACTTAAATCAGAAACAAGGTAAACTTGCTCAGTCTTTATCAAATCATCATGTTAACAGCTGACCTCTGACCTTGCTGTGAACCTGCCGGCGACGGCTCCTCCTGGGAAGACTGACAGCTGCCTTGGGGGTCCAGAACCACTTTGAGGGAAACCACAGGAAGCAGGAGACCCCTGGAGAATCAGACAAGATGTTTCTGAAACATCAGAAATGGATCAATGAGAGACAGAAACCGTGAAAGCAGAAAAACGGGAATGTTTTCAGTTTACGGAACAGAGCCTAACAGACCTCACAGCATCATGGATAAATGTGACTTTTAAAGAGTTTGTTCCAGTGCTTGATAACAAAACTGTTTCACTTCCTCTTCTTCACAGAGCTGCTTTCTGCTCCTGCAGATTTATAAAATGTCACTTACCGGCTCGGGGGCTGATCTAGGAGATAAAGGGTCTCTTGAGAAAAAAGGGGGTGAATGGGGTGGATTGTGTGTTTGCACGTCGTCCCACAGCTCCTCTTCATCAGCATGCTTGTGGCTCTGAGGACCGAAAAACTATAACGTGACATTTTTTTTCTGACGTGAAAACAATAAAACCACCAAACACACAATTATGTGACTATAATTAGACAACAGTATGTGAAACATGTAAACACACACGCAGCCTGAGTTGGTCAAGTGCAGCTTTTTGGAGCCAAAACAGCAAGAGAACAAATCCAGCGACTTCTGCAACATAAAACACAAACAGACCGAGAAGCTCCACCTTAGAAGGAATGCTGACTGTTTTCATCACGGTGGAGACGGCAGATTTAGATGTTCGATTTAGAATACCTGATCTCAGACTTGGTCTACAACCTGATCTTAAGAAAAATCAGAAACTAAATTCTGTATCCAATAATACTCCAGCTGGTTTGGCCTCATGATCTCAGATAACTTCCAAAGGTAATTCCTGTTTTAATGTCAGTGTTTCTGGATTCATAAAGTTGTAAATCTACCAAACAAGCAGTTTCAGTGACCTCTCTCTCCTGTGGGATCAGCCTCAGACGGCTGCTCCTCATCATCATCAGAAGGAACCAGCTGAGGTGGTTCTGATCGGGACTGACGCCCGGCCTTGGATGAAAATGGATGGATTTTCCAGAATAATTAATGGAAAACAGATTTCTGATGCTTAAGTTAACCTGATGGCGTGAAAACCGGAAGTTAACAGCCGGTGTAACGTTGGGGTCACTTGAGTTGATTTGCAGCAGCTGGACATGAACTCTCCTCCCAAAAACAAAAGCCACATGTTTGCTGCATCAACTCATCACAGCAAAGAATAGTTTTATTGTTTTATTACATATTTTACTGACCTTCCTTTGTGGTTTTGTTTCTATGAAAATCCACCATCCAGCCATTGTGTTTCACCGGGCTGGTTTAGTCTGACCAGGAGGAGCCTTTTGGGTTTCTCATCCCCGCAGAAGCTAATCATTACGTTCCCGCTGTTATGAAATTTAAACAAGCTGCTGTCAGCTGGAGCTGGAGCTGGAGCGCCGGGCCCATGCCGACATGTAAACGGATCCAAGTGCCAGATGGGTCCAAGCAAGCTCTGGAGCTACTTGTTGGACCACAGCCAGCAGCAGAAACAAACAATGGCACGTTTAGATGCCAAACTTTGGATTTTTGTTGGGAATATCCGTGGATACAAACAATGGTTAAAGCAAAAAAAAAAAAAAAAAAAAAAAAAAAAAACCTCTAACTAAATCTGTCGAGTTATTATATTCTGTCAAGGGCCAGGAGGTTGTTGATGGTGGTTCACCAGATGGTTTCCAGAGAAGTCGGTTTGTTCCGTCACCAACTCCAAAAAAGTAACTCATCTGATCCCATTTCATTGTCTGAAGTGACCTTTTGACCCTTAAACACAAGTTTTATAGAAATTTCCCTCCAAAAGTGGCTCAGCTGGTTGGTAAAGCGTGGTTTGGTCCTCAGATTTTATTCAAACAGGGGCTGTGCAGTGGTTAGAGCTGTTGCCTTGCAGCGAGAAGGTCCTGGGTTCGATTCCCGGCCTGGGATCTTTCTGCATGGAGTTGGCATGTTCTCCCTGTGCATGCGTGGGTTCTCTCCAGGTACTCTGGCTTCCTCCCAGTCCAAAAACATGACTGTTAGGTTGACTGGTCAGTCCAAATTGTCCTTAGGTGTGTGTGCACGATTGTTTGTCCTGTGTGTCTCGGTGTTGCCCTGCGATGGACTGGCTCTGTCCAGGGTGTACCCCGCCTACTTGCCCGTTGACTGCTGGAGATGGGCACCACTCTCACTAATGGCTTCGACGTCAAGGCCTTCAGTAACAGAAGTTACTTGTTCTGTGGGGGTTTGACATTTCCCCAGTACTTTGCAGACGATCATCAGTTTCTGGAAAACACTTCCTGATGTCTAATGGATGTAATGAGTTCCACACACAGACGAGAACATCAACAGGTTTTTTTTTAAAAACAACTTTATTTACAAAAACAGACCTCTGTCTCGTCCCACAAACCCCAAGTCCAGTGATTTAGTGGAATGCCATCTGTGGCCGAGGTTGGGACTTTACTCACCGATGGGAATGCTGCCCACTTGGTCTGAGTTTCTTCCTCCTTGTCTAATGACCCCGCCGGGCTTCCGTTGGCCCCAGCAGGTGGAGGTGAGGAGAGACGTCACCTCCACCTGCTAGAATAATGTTTCTGTATTCTAACTGATAACTGTTGAACATAATCACAACATAGAAAACCTGTTTTATTAAACGATGAAAAACAAACTAATATTTACATTTTTAAGCCTCGTTTCCCAGCAGCACCAAACTTTCCCACCAGATATCATCCAAATGATCTTGGTTGGCCGATGACAGACGGCTCGGGTCAGTATGAAAACCTGATGGTAAATTCTCTGTAATTACACCCGTAACCCGTGTGCCGTCTGTGTGGGAAGAGGAGGAAATTGTGCTGGTTAAACCGCAGAATCAGCTGACCGCTGCTGCTGCTGTGTGTGTGTGTGTGTGTGTGTGTGTGTGTGTGTGTGTGTGTGTGTGTGTGTGGTTAGAAGGCGTAGCGAGTACGAATGTCCTCCAGCTTCTTAGAAACTTCTGGAGGGGTCCGGTCCAGCTCCTCAGCCACACTCTTCTGTTTGTGTGGATCCATGCTGTTAAACTGCTCACAGAGATCTCCGTCGATCACGTTCTGTAAAAAGAAAAATCCTTGAGAGTTCAGTTCTACGGTCCCGGTCCTGACCTCTACATCACCCTTGTCCCAGAGGGATATCTGGTTTGCCGTAGTGTACAATAGGGTTGTCACGGTGTGAAAATTTACTTCACGGTTATTGTGACCAAAATGATCACGGTTTTCGGTATTTTTTAAACGTGTTACATTTTCAGACAACTAGATAAACCCTGTATATCAGGAAAATGTTGTCCTCAGTTTGTGTCTAAATTTAGCCTAAAACGGGTTACTTTGAAATTATGTTGTTTATTTACATTTTTTCCCTTTAGTCTTTAAAATACAATATTTGCCCATAACTTCTTATTTTTTGTCTGTTTGATGTCATCATTTAAAAATATTAGATCAGATGATACTCAGTACTCAAGTAGTCTTCTAATCCGATACTTTTTTTTACCCTTACTTGAGTAATAAACCCTATATCAGGAAAATATTGTCCTCGGTTTGTGTCCTTCCAGTGAGCTTTGCAGATGTGGGAAAATGTCATCAGGCAGTAATCGTTGTTAAATTCATAATTATTCTCGGAGAGAGACCAACTCTTATCTGCCCCTGGGAGCCTCGTAATGCATAGCGTCATTTCAACATGGGGGTGTCCGCGACACGGTTTATATGCAGGTAGCGGCGCTGCGGCTGCTTTATATAGCGACTCGTTGCATTCTCCCTCAACCCAAATCCTCGGATCACACATTTTAGCTAAAACGCTAACGTTAGCTTGCCTTGCGTTGACTGTAGAGTTGTGGGTGATGGTCATGCAGATGTGTCATGAGATTTGAAGCGTTGCTGCCTTTCACAGACACTTTTTCTGCACGTGCTGCAAACAGGATAGCCGTCTTCTATCAGCTGTCCCTCGGCATTCTTCAAATAACCAAAAAAAATGCCTGTACTTCCCACTTTGTCTTCTTTGAGGGATAATAAATGTCCTGAGCGCTGCCGTCTCCTCCTTTGGCCATTATTTCAGCTTTAGCTTCAAGAAAGTTTTGGTTGTAAACAACAAAGTGCACATGTGCCGCCAGCAACTTCAGCAGATGATACGGTGGCTGGTAAGGGTCACCGCGCCTACACCGCAGCCACGGTAACCCACCGAGATAATATAGTTTTTAAAAAACAAGACTGTTATTATTATTATCAACTTTTTTTACCGGGGTTTACCGCTACACCGGTTACCGTGACAACCCTAGTGTACACAATCACAAACGAAAAATAATCTCTAGATTATAAAGTGGTTCTGAAAGGTGAAACGCTTCAGCTCCAACCAGTCGGCTCCTAAAGGGCCGCTGGAGGTTCTGAAGCATCGCTCAGGTCTGATGGGTTCCTGCCCGGTTCTGATGCAGAGACCCAAAACCTCTTTTGTTCATTTACACCAACACACAGTCCATGGTCAACCAAAAGGACCATGAATAAAAAATGAACCAAAGTCTAAAAGATCCGGATGTAAATCCTGTTTGGAGTAAACGAGAATCGGGTCAGAAGTTTGATTCATCTTGAAATCAAAACACCAACCTTCACTGGGAAGTAGTAGGACCGGAAACTCAGATGATCTCTGCCACAAAGCGGAGGGAACTCTGAGCGCATGTGCATCTCCAAATGCTGGAAGAAGTCATGATCCTGGAGAAAAGGAGGGAGAGGGTTGGGAAGTTAGGAATGCTGACGAGTGGATGGAGGTGAATGATTTTGGATTGTTGAGAACAAAAGCCAGTTCACCTCGTGTGAGGTGAAGGGGACCAGAATGCCGATGCCTCCGGACAGCGTGGTGTAGACCAGAGACTCCGAGCCTCCGGGGATCAGAGTAGTTTTCTGCAGCGACAGCATGGTCTCTCCTACATGGTAGTTCATCACAACCTCAGCCTGCAGACACAGAAACCAGAGTTTGAGCTGCTGCAACCTGTGATTTTACCAGCTGGTTAAGGAGCCGACATGAAAACGGGTCGAAAGTGAAAAAGGTGAGCCCCCCAAGCATATTAAAGTGCCAGTGACTCGGGGCGTTTTGGATTTAAAAGCATCAAGCTGGTGAACTTTGTGGAAGAAAATAATCAAGCAGTTATTGAATAAACTAGAATGTAATTACAGGGTATATACAGCAATCCTTAAGTAAAATTTACTACTTTTTAATACTTTTTTTTACTACCTTCAGAATTTTTTTAAAACCATCACAACACTAAATTGCAAGTGTTAATCAGCGACCTATTTACACATATTTTAACATATATAACATACAAAAAGAATAGACTTAGAGACTCACTGATGTTGACAACGTATTGCACATATTTATTTTATTTAGAAAATAAGCCAGGCACTTCTGTTCAGCGGTTCAGACAGTTGAGCACGAGGCCTGAAATGATGCACAACGACCACTGAATATGACGTCATCATTATGTGACCGGATATGCTAAAGTAGGGCTGCTCGATGATGGCAAAAACAATAATCACGATTATTGTGACTGAAATTGAGATCTCGATTATTTAAGATGATTTTTCAATTTATGTAGATTTTTAAATTTTTTTTTATTCAGTCATAAAACTGCTCAGGGCACAATCAGGGCAAAAATAAACAAGAAACAAGATGATCACTAAATTAACTCCTGATTCCCAGTATAAAAAGACCAATATACTTATAGCTCATAGTTTATGACCCAAGGGCTGTAGACCTTGGTTTAACTCATTTAAGTCTAACCAGTACAGACCCAAATACCAATATCTTGCAAATACTGACAGCAAGAATTATACAGTGGCATTTATAACAAATAAATGCAAATTGCTGTTCACTAAATGTTGCATAACATTTATTGAGTCATGTCAAGGTGCTGTAGGAGCGTGCACTAGCACCGTGTCCTCAGAGAGATTAGTTATTTATCAGCGTGAGGAACTTATTTCTACCTTATTTATAAACTATTTATTTACAGGTCCATCAGTTAATGTAATAATTGTCTCAACCACAGCTGCACCCCCCACCGCCCAACCCGGTCTCACAGCAATCAGGGGCAAGATGTACATGCGTGTGTTTAGCGCGCCGCACGCGCACATTTAGCCGTTTTTATCGGCTCAGGAGTCCGCAGGTGCGGTGTGTGTGTCACTCACTCTGGTTACTCCAACAGGGAGCCGGCTCTGAGAGCTGTCTTTAGCGACTGACACATCACTACATCATTCCCTTTCCTAATGTCCTGAAGAACGGTCCGGAGTGCAGGCGGAGTGTTTAGCTAACCTGCAGGAAATGTCGACGACAGTTATCCAGAAAGTAGCTAAGGGTTACCAGAGATGTTTCTGAGGTGTTCCCTAGGTACTTTTAAGATTTAAAAAGTCAAAAAGGGGGTCTGAGAAGCTGTTAGAAATAGCATCAAAGTCGCTAAGTTAACTTGGCAACACTGGGAGGAGCGCTTCATTTGCATCTCAAGGCAGCGCAAGTGGGAGGAGCAAATTATCGGCTTGTTTTGTTTTTATAATCGTTCAAAACATTTCATTCGGAATATATTTCTATGTCGATGTTCAGAATACGACATCTGATAGTCTGAAAAAAATAATACCTAATTTGGAAAAAATAATACCTCTGAGACCAAATTTAACACTTTTAATGGCCTTAAATTTGACTATTTTTATTTATCACTTTTTAATACTTTTTAAAACCCCGCGGACACCCTGAATTAAGTATCTAAACATTTTCTTATTAAGCAGAAGAAATATGGCCAAACTCTGTACTGTATAAGGAGGGAGGGCAGACCTGGTCCTTGAAGCCGCAACGGCTGCATGTTTTCTACGTGTCCCTGCTCAGTCACACCCGAGTTGAGATTTTGGCTTTAACACAGAGCAGCAAAGTCTTCATTTACCTTCTGCTAACAAGTTTCTGCTCCTCTGAGAAGAGGACACGACTGAGACATGTTTAGCCACATGTCCCAGGGACGGACAGAGAGAGGACATCAGGTGATGGGGGTGTTGGTCTGGGGGTCTCCCACAGAAACACTTACGTGAGCAGATGTCATTTCCCACATTCTAGTGCTTTTTAACAGGTTATTTAATTACATTTAAATGATTGTTTTTAAATTAACAGCTTAAATCAATTATCACTGAAATATGATAAATAACAGGAAAAACACGTTGGGCACGATTGGTTCATCCGTTTGAACCCAATGGTCTCATATGAAATGTGACAAAGCACAAAGCAGGCTCTGCTGCTGAAAACACTAAAACCACAAAGAATCATAAACTTTTTATATTTAATAACAACAACACCAGCAGGAGGCTGTGGGCTGAATTAGGATTTAATGACAGCTAACCCCCCCCCCTCACTGACTAACCCTTCCACTACCTGTCCTTTGGGGACATTTTGACTTATCTCCTTATGTCCACTGTGTCTCTGAGGAGGAGATTATTAAAGCAAACAAGAAAAAAAACATCTAACTCAAAAGGCAAAGGTTTCCTCCCAATTTAACATCACGTCACCCTGGTAAAGTTCAGCAAGAACTCCTACAGGCTGACGCAGCAAAACTTTATTATTTCTCTTTGAAAAAAGAAAGAAGACGATCTTTTAAATAGCGCATCTCAAGATAATAATCACGAGGCGCTTCATAAAAAAACAGTTTTTTTAAAGATATCGGCCAGAGGAAAAATTCCTTTGAACGGCACGTGTACAGAAGTATTAAAACCTCAGATGAAAAAGGTTTTAGGATTTTTGCGGCTGGAATTTTAAGAAAATCTGATGTTTTTTACTGGCGCGGGAAAAACTGAAACTGACTTCCGGTCTAAGCCCTGGGCAGCTGGTGATGTTTCACAAGGCGCTCTGCTAAAACAGAGATAGTAAACAGCACCTGACTCTGGTGTTTCTGCGTTAGCGTTATAGCAGAGAACAACGTGCCATCAGTCAGATGTAGCTTCTGAAGCCTCTGCTAGCCGGTCAGATTTGGGTTTTTTTCCTCTGGGATACGGCAACGAGAACAGATGTTGGGTTACCAGAGACGTTAAACTGAACTCCGTGCCCTGCAGCTGGATATCAGAACCAGAGGTGCAGACATGCTTTGGACCATTTCATCCAGAAAACCCGCGGCCCGATTGGGACACCGGGGAGGATTCTGTTTGTCTTTGGAACCAAAATTGGTACAGTTTGTTAAAGTTTGTTAAATATTTCATGTCTGTGCTCCACCTGTAGCTTTCAGTTAAGTTCTCAGCTGATTAGCTCCATCATATTGTCCCAATATAATTCAAGTAGTGCTCGCTGCAGAACCACAAAGGCGGAGCTGCACCAGAGTCAGCCCCGCCCATTCCATCAGAGTCAGTCCAATTCCTTCCAGTTGTCAGACTTGACAGCATTCTGGAACCAAAGAGGGTGTTCTAGCTAATATCATCTAAAATGCAAGATTGAGGACGGAGTTGAGAGGTTAACTGAACAGTTTTTGTAAAGGTTCCATATAATTAAAAATCTAACTTTTGGAACTTTTTACCATGTTTTATTGTCATTTCCTCATAAGAAATACGCCAAAGCCATTTTTGGCCTCATTCATGCATTTTCCTCCCATCTCAGCTTCAGTTTGGTCTCCTCCTCCGAAGCGGGGCTGGTCTTGGTTCTCAAATCTGGATATTCTGTGAATTTTCTGACAAATTATTTCTGAAATGACTTCTACTGAGACACTGCCGGAAAAACCATACATCCCATCTCCAAGGACACTCTGGGTATAACAATTACATATGACGCCACTACCCTGTTATCAGATGTAGTGGTGAAGTGGTCATGGAGTCAGACTGGCGTGCAGTTTTGCGCAGGTTCGCCTACCAGTAGCGGCATCAACTTTTTATTCCTTTCTAGCTACACTTGCCAGTACTATATTTACAACCATTTATTGGTATACCGTTTACAATATAATGACTAATGTGTTTTTTTATTTATTTATTCGTTTATTTAGCCAGTGTGAGTCCATTTGTGAGCAGAGTTTCAACTAAAATGCTGTTTAGCAGGGTATATACAGCAATCCTTAAGTAAAATTTACTACTTTTTAATACTTTTTT
Source organism: Nothobranchius furzeri (assembly GCF_043380555.1). Lineage (NCBI taxonomy): Eukaryota > Metazoa > Chordata > Actinopteri > Cyprinodontiformes > Nothobranchiidae > Nothobranchius > Nothobranchius furzeri. Next base: position 81,761,149 of record NC_091744.1, read on the forward strand.
TACTACCTTCAGAATTTTTTTAAAACCATCACAACACTAAATTGCAAATGTTAATCAGCGACCTATTTACACATTTTTTAACATATATAACATACAAAAAGAATAGACTTAAGAGACTCGCTGATGTTGACAACGTATTGCACATATTTATTTTACTTAGAAAATAAGCCAGGCACTTCTGTTCAGCGGTTCAGACAGTTGACCACGAGGCCTGAAATGATGCAGAACGACCACTGAATATGACGTCATCATTATGTGACCGGATATGCTAAAGTAGGGCTGCTCGATGATGGCAAAAACAATAATCACGATTATTGTGACTGAAATTGAGATCTCGATGATTTAAGACGATTTTTCAATTTATGTAGATTTTTTTATTTTGTTTTTATTCAGTCATAAAACTGCTCAGGGCACAATCAGGGCAAAAATAAACAAGAAACAAGATGATCACTATAATAACTCCTGATTCCCAGTATAAAAAGACCAATATACTTATAGCTCATAGTTTATGACCCAAGGGCTATAGACCTTGGTTTAACTCATTTAAGTCTAACCAGTACAGACCCAAATACCAATATCTTGCAAATACTGACAGCAAGAATTATACAGTGGCATTTATAACAAATAAATGCAAATAAATTGATGTTCACAAAATGTTGTATAACATTTATTTAGTCATGTCAAGGTGCTGTAGGAGAATACACCAGCACAGTGTCCTCAGAGAGATTAGTTATTTGTTATCAGCGTGAGGAACTTATTTCTACCTTATTTATGAACTATTTATTTACAAGTCCATCAGTTAATGTAATAATTGTCCCAACCACAGCTACACCCCCACCCCCAACCCGGTTTCACAGCAATCAGGGGCAAGATGTACATGCGTGTTTTTAGCGTGCCGCACGCGCACATTTAGCTGTTTTTAGAGGCTCAGGAGCCCGCAGGTGCGGTGTGTGTGTCACTCGCTCTGGTTACTCCAACAAGGAGCCGGCTCTGAGAGCTGTTTCTTTAGCGACTGACACATCACTGCATCATTCCCTTTCCTAATGTCCTGAAGAACGGTCCGGAGCGCAGGTGGAGTGTTTAGCTAACCTGCAGGAAATGACGACGACAGTTATCCAGAAAGTAGCTAAGGGTTACCAGAGATGTTTCTGAGGTGTTCGCTAGGTACTTTTAAGATTTAAAAAGTTAAGAAGGGGGTCTGAAAAGCTGCTAGAAATAGCGTCAAAGTCGCTAAGTTGGCAACACTGTCAGGAGGAGCGCTTCATTTCCAACTCAGGGCAGCGCAAGTGGGAGGAGCAAATAATCGGCTTGTTTTGTTTTTATAATCGTTCAAAACATTTCATTCGGAATATATTTCTATGTCGATGTTCAGAATACGACACCTGATAGTCTGAAAAATAATACCTAATTTGGAAAAAATAATACCTCTGAGACCAAATTTAACACTTTTAATGGCCTTAAATTTGACTATTTTTATTTATCACTTTTTAATACTTTTTAAAACCCCGCGGACACCCTGTTTAGGAACGACCAAATTCAAAGAACTTTTAGAGACATAAATATCTCGCAGAAAATAAACATTACAACTAAAATATAAACAAATTAAATGTTTCAGCTGACTAAATAGATTGCTGCCAACCCCACAGAGAGTCGAACCAGCATCAGCAGAGGGGAAAGCAAAACTTAAGTCAGACGGTCGTGCCATTGGACTACCAGAACCCATACGACAATAAGTCTTAAATGCTGTTGTACGGCGCTTTTGTTGGAGCGGCTGTGGGCAGATATTTTCTAAAAGAAACCTTTTCGTTTCTGGATATATTCAGGCTTTGTCATGTAGCGAGTTAGTTATCTTGTTTGATTGGAGCATAGAACATAGCATTAACGTAATTAGCGTGGGTCAGGTTAGTTTGCGATAAAGTTAAAAAACAAAAACAGAAGTCAGTGGGCTAGGCTGAGTTTGCGTGAATGGACGGGGCTGACTCTGGTGCAGCTCCGTCTTTGTAGTTCTGCAGCGAGCACCCTCTCATATAGCAAAAGACTCATTGCCCCGAAATGCAGAACTGACCGCCACAGGAAATCCTTTGTACCGGTGGCAATAGGACTGTTTAACTCTTCCTCACGCTGTAGGTGACTCTCCAAATACTATTACCTTGGTTATTCTGTGCCCTCACCGACTGTGCAATATTACCCAAGAGTTCTGATTGTAAATATGTTTTTATCCCCTCATCATATCATATGCTGCTACAAACCCATATTCTTTTACACAATACTTTAATCACTCTTGTGAATCGCCTGCACCGACGGCTTAATTACTTATTCACAAGGATGCAGTCATGTATTTAATTATTGAGATATGCGATTGTTTGTTTTGCACTATCCTACATGGTACTACTGTAGATCTCTTTTTTTAATGAATATATTGTATATCATATTTCTATTTCACCTGTTCCTTTGTCTCTCCGACTGCTTTGAGCATGTACATGACACAAGAATTTCCCTCGGGATAAATAAAGTTGTTCTTATTCTTATTATTATTCTTATAATTCAGGAATCTACAGATGAGTAAAATAACGTGGTGCCAGCTTACCGCTGTGTGTATTTATTGACATGACATCGGAAAATATTTAACCGATTGCTTACCAGAATAAATCTTCCTGATGCTAACGTGCTAGCTCGGATCGTTGTTGTTAGGGGACATTTGTAATGCAGCTTTTACCGTCACATATTATAAATAATTATAGTGGAGTAGTTACACAAGCCATATGTCCCACTTAGCCTGACCGAGGGTCAGGGTGGTCCCTTGAGAGTTGTTTGTGCTGATCAGCTCTTTTCCTTGAGTGGAAGACCGGACACACAAGGATGGGAGCAGAGCCGGATGAATAAACAGTCACTTCTTACATGCTTATCAAAGAATGTGCTGATGTGTGTGCTCTGTACTAAATAAAAGACGCTCGAAGGGGATGTGCTCTTAGAGATTTGTCGAACTCCACACTGGGTCGGTTTGTTCTTGGTTTTCACATTTCTCCCTCTGCAGAGTCAAATAAAATGTTTCAGTTTCCACCTGTGCTTGTGATTCACTCTAGGTAACCTGTGCAGCTAAAAATAACCCAACAGTTGTTTTCTAATCCAGGATGACACGGAGGTTCTACCGGTCCTATAGGAGGATCTGTTGTTGAAAAATGGGGATCATCTTTTAGATTATATCTGTGTGTGTGTGTGTGTGTGTGTGTGTGTGTGGTAGCTTTCACGAATTACTTGTTCTTTACCGGAGCTAACACGGTTAGTGCTGCAGCAGTCATGCTAACGGGACCCGCCTGCTGGAGTCCAGACGTACCGGTGCGGTTCTAAATGGATTTATAGATGTAGGTTATTATTTTAGATCAAACCTATGTTAGTTAGAAATACGTGTAGGACACGGATATATGGCTCAGACCTTTAGCTGCAGCCGTAAATGCAATTTTCTGTTTTAATTAGGAACACGACAGTAAACAAAGTACAGTGATTTACCATGCTAGCAACAGCAGCTACCTAGTATGACGTGTGTGAGTGACGTATGCAAAACACAGTTCTTCACTGTCTGGAAAAGAGGATTTGGATTTTCTGTAATGATTTATGACTAAATTCCTTAACAAAATGAAAAACTGAACCCAGTTCATATTTATAGATGGTAAAGTGTAGTTATTCTGTATTTCTACAATTTTAATGCTGAGTCTGGCCACTACCTTTAAGTATAAAAAAGATTTTAAAAAATCCTGCTCCTTTAAAGGAATCTCCTACATCTCTGGCAGATGACATCCAACTGTACATCTCCTCTAAGCCCCATGAGATGTCTAAGCTGCAGCTGTTACACACCTGCTTAGACTCTAATAAAACCTGGATGGTGGGAGCTTTCTACAGCTGAATGAAGATAAGACTGAGATCCTCATCTGTGCCCCAGACAAGCTGGTTCCCAAAGTCAGAGACTCTCTTGGTCAGCTTGCTTCCCACACCAAACCTTCCGTCAGGAATCTTGGTGTGACCTTTGACCCAGCTCTCACCTTGGATTCACATGTCAGTTCTCTTGTTCGCTCTTCCTTCTTCCATCTCAGGAACATTGCTAAGCTGAGTCCCATTCTGTCCCGCTCTGAACTTGAGACAGTTCTCCACACCTTCATCTCCTCACGCTAATGGGCCATTCCCATCTGTACCGGGTCGGCCCGGGCCGGGTAGCCCCAGTCGGTCCCAGCCTGGTCCGGTTGATTCCACACATCCTTGCCTTAAGCCCATGTGGGCTGATTCTACCCACCAATCAGAGGCTTGCTCTAATGGAAGGTGTGAATTTGCTGTCAGCAGTGGGTGTGTTGGCCCTGGTCGGCCTGAAGCAGACCCCCTCGAGAAGAGGGCTGAGAATGAGCCTTGGTTGGCCCGGAAAAATACCAGGCCACCCAGATATGCAAACAACCTACGCTACCCGGCCCGGACTGACCCGGTACAGATGGGAATGGCCCATTAGACTACTGTAACCCTCTTTTCACGTGTCTGAGCAGAACCTCCCAGAACCGTCTACTGGTGGTTCAGAACGCCTGTGCTCGGCTTCTGACCAAGTCCTCCAAACACACCCACATCACCCCGCTTCTCCTCCAGCTTCACTGGCTGCCAGTCAACTTCAGGGTTCATTTCAAGATCCTGGTTCTGGTCTATGGGGCCTTAAATGGACAAGCACCATCTTACATTGGTGATCTTCTCAGTCCTTAAACCCCCAGCAGGTCCCTGAGGTCCAGTGACCAAAGCCTACTAGTTGTGCAGTGCAACAGGCTTAAGGTCAAAGGTGACAGATCATTTGCTGCTGTGGCCCCCAGACTCTGGAACTCTCTCCCCCTGAGCCTGAGATCAGTGGACTCAGAGGTCTCGTTTAAACTCACCTGTTCAGGCTTTGGTCTGATCTTCATCATCTAGTCTGACCTGCAACACTCCTCCTCTGTTTAATTCTGCAGAGGAAGGGTCTGGGAACTCTCCTATTCAAATAACCCCGCCCCCTGAGCATTCTAAAGCTTGGTTTATGCTTGATGCATTCACTTTCCGCTTGGTGATGCGGCTCACGGATGGAACGCGCTTCACAACTCGCAGCGTTTATGGTTCATGCGGCTTGTCTCTGCGGTGAGCCAATATTCTCCCAAACTGTAGGGGGCAGCATGGAGCTCTACGGCATGCATCCAACACTACACCATAGTAGAAGTAGAAATTACTGTTTACAACATGGCATTCCAGCATTTTTAACAGCGTCCTCGTCTTTTCCGACAGTGCGAGCTTTTTCTCTCCAAGAATTATTAACAACATGTTGATCACGGTGATCTCTGAGAGCTGAAGCATACAAATGTCTGTATTTACGAACCTCTGCCATACTAGTTCTTGCCAGTCCGCCATGTTTTTCTGCGTCCGACTGATTAGAAAATTTCCTAGGTGCGTGGTGCGGAAAGTTTGGGCCGTGCGGAGGCACGGTGGAGGGGCGTGGTTGTTAAAATGACGCAATTTTGCCGCGCCGAGCCGTGCGAACCTCGCAGACGCGTCAAGCATAAACCAAGCTTAACCAAGCCAATCAGCGCTGAGCAGCGTACATCACACACCAAAACGCCGAGTGTCATAAACATGGCGACTAAAGCGGAGTTGGCTGCGGCTCTTTCCTCTGGTCTAAATGACTTGGACACGTCTTTAAAACCCCAACAAGTAGAAGCTCTAAAAGCCTTTCTTTTACAGAAAGATGTTTGTGCCGTTGCCAGACGCCAATTTTTACAAAAGCTAAAAAACTACAGCGCCACGCGGTACAGTCAGCATTTCTCTTTGTTCTTATTGGTTATTTGTGAGTTGGCTAGTCCCGCCTCTCATGTACTCTGCACAGCGCTGATTGGCTCGGTTAGAATTCTCAGGGGGTGGGGTTATTTGAATAGGATAGTTACCTGACCCTTTCTCTGTGCAGAACAGAGGAGGAGTCTGGCAGGTCAGGCTTTTCATCACCACCCTCTCCTTATTCTACTCTTACCCCCAAATTCCACTACCTCCGCTCCGCCCCCGCCTTCCGCAGCCGCTCGCTTCCGAACTCAATTTTTACTGGTACCCGCTCTACAACGGCTCCGCTCCGGTGCGGAGACCTGAGGGGGGGAAACAAGCATGCGCGGGATTTTCGAGATCTTGCGATACAGTCCGAGCAATAAACGCGGAAGTTAGATCCAAACACCCGTTGTGTGGGAGAAGCATCAGCATGAACTGTTTAATCTGCCCATCACTTGTGTTGAGAGATCAGAAGTTTGGATCAACAAAGTGTGACTCCTTTGATAGTAGAAACTGTATTTATGGCTTACTTTTGTGCATTTAAAGTTCAGCCGCCATTGATAGTTGTTAAAAGTTGTTAAACCTGTGCATATGAAACAAAAAAACGCCTTTTGTTTATCGATTTATTGTGAAAAACGGAAATTGTGCTTGCTCCTTTTGCTGTTGGGCCGTTGTGATTTCTGTCCATTTACTGCGGAGGTGCTCCGGCGTCCGGCGAAAATAGGATCGATTCTATTTTTGCCGGACGCCGGAACAGAGGGCGGCGCACGGCGCCGTACTGCCGGAGCACAGCCACAGTAGTGGAATTGCTCTGATTGACTAGAACGGGACCGATTTTGCGCCGGCGTTCGTGTCGGAGCGGAGGTAGTGGAATTTGGGGGTTATAGACCCTTATACTACCTACGTCATCAAACGTTGCGCGCGCAGCCTGGCAACGAGAGTGAAGGCTTCCTCATTCACACTCGATACTAAAACAGCATTTTAAACCCTTTGTTTTGAAGTTCTGAGCACATAAAAATGTCGGGTTGTTGCGTGTATGGATGCCAGAATCGCTTCTCTTCAAGCAGTGGACTGAAACTTTACAGAATTCCGAAGGGAGCACATCCATTTCAACAAAATCGGAGGCGTCTGTGGCTGCCGGCCATCAAAAGGGTTGATGAAAACTGGACTGAAAACACGATCCGAAATGCTCGAGTTTGTAGCGCCCATTTTATATCAGGTAAGGTAATTATGTACTAAGAATACACCAGAAAGCTGGTTAACGTGTGTTCTATTAAATAAAGTAAGTTGCGTTTGCTGGTTTGCTTTTAAGTAGTCTATTTATTTACAGGCGAGGTGTCATTGGACTCTTTTCTGTTTTTCCCATCCTAACACAAAGCTCAACTTTGAATAAAATTGCTGCTGCGTGGCTGCAGCATGACCCAAGTCTGGAACATCAAAATGACAGAATTAAACAAATTTATACGCTTGATTTCACGCTTCAAATTAACATTTCATTCTAATTCATCTGTATTTTCCCACTGCATATTAGTATAAACCGTATTTCTCTAAAATTAACACGATTGTACTCTGAGCACGCTAAAAAAAGAAACCTATGCTATACTCACCCTGCCACGCAGGTACAGTTGGCTGTGAAGACGTAGTTCTCTGGTTTGTTTACTATGACCCAAGCCTCGTACATAGCGGTCTTGTGTCCTTGTCTTTGGCTAGGAAGGACTTCTGCCTTCAAGACGCAAAACTCAGAGTCTATGTCGTGATATTTTACTTTCTGTACGTGGCCACAGACAACATATTTGTATGCATCTAACGATTTGTATGCCCGTAGCTTCTCACGTGTGTACTTACTGGGCCTCTCCACTAAAAACGTATATATATCGGGCCACTGGATATCTGGCCACGCACCTACATCTTCCACCCATTCCGTAATGCCACAGGGATCCGGGAGTCTGTTGCCATTCGTTAAAGTGAGTTTAATAATATAACATTCAAGATTTGCCGGTGATAACCCCGCAGCGTAGCTTTATAAAGCCTGAAACAACGCCATTCTCTGTTGCCAAGCTGCGCGCGCATTCTCGCTGACGTCATATTGTTTACAAACAGTAAAAGGGTCTATTCCGCCTTTCCCAGGATCCACTGATTCCCCTCTTTCCTATTCATTTTCTCTCTCCCTTTCCTTACGCTTTTTAATCACAAATTTTCTCATTTTCAACCTATTTTTAATCATTTTTTAAAATCTTTTTAAATTGAAATTTTTTTTTGCTTTTTGTGAAGCACCTTGTGATTTTTATCTAGAGGTGCTGTAGAAAAGATCATTTTCTTCCCTTCATCAAAAACCTGATGTCAGTCGATACAAGGCAGTGGTGGCAGATAACTGGGCAGCGTTTGGTAGCAGTAAACCTCCATCACCCTGATCCAAACACAACTCTCACACCAACAGAATGGAGGTGAAGTTAAATCAGACTCTGGAGACTAAAGACAAGCAGATAAAAGAATTTCTCTCTGGTGGAAACAGCAGCAGCTCTGTGCGAGTCCTGCCCGTGATCCGTTAGAAACCCCCGAAGAAGAAATATGGATTGTTTTTGACAGCTGGGATACTTCAGAGAGACCTAAACAAGGAGCCACTTGATCCTGATGGGATGCGAGTCAAACCTGAACCTCCAGCAGCAAACAGATCGAGTACAGAGACCAAACGCCAGGCTTTTATAGAAAATTAAAATTGCATTATGAATAGAAGACATCTGGTCTTTAGATCCAATTAGACATGAGAACAAAACAAAACAAAGATTTACAAAAACACAGAGGGAGTCATGAGTCCATCCTCTGCTTCTACAGGAGTTCAGCTGCTGATAAAAGCTCCGGAGCATGCAGGTGTGTGTTAACGCAAAGAGCAAGGTCATTTCAAACCATCTCAAGAGTGGGAAACCTAGCAGGTTACCTCTGGGGTCAAAGGTCAATGCTCAGAGCTCCACCTCAGACTCTAGTTAGCAGCTCAAAGGCCACAGCAGGACATTTAGGAAATGCATGACCTGGTTGTGTGATAAACATCTCTAAAGCGGAGACGTTTACCCATAACGCACAGCTGTCTGCACCGTGGTGGAGAGCTGATGGTTTAGACTGGTTCTGACCCACCAGGGACTCCTCTGAGTCCGACGTGGGACCATCAACCTGACTAAACCGGGTCATTAAACAAAATCATGATCCAAACACAGAAATCCTGCTCCGGTCCAGTCCAAGTCCAGACCAGAACCTGACAGAAAGTCTAAGTTGAGAGCTGAGCAGGAACCTCAGACTGGGTCAGAACGGCTCCAGAACCGTTAGAGACTAGATGTATTACTTATAGTCAAGACACGTGATTTTCCATATTTAATCAGATCAAAGTCACTCAGATCATTAAACACCGATTCATTAATTCTGACTGACCTGTGTTTTCCTGAGCAAAACCAATTCAGTCCAATCGGAAATGACTTGGCTCAGGATAACAGTTCTGGATGTGAAGGAGCACCACAGAGGTATGCTGGGCGTTCACATCTAAAACCTTTCTAAATGTGTGCAAAGAAACTGTGTCACCAAGGAAACTGGATCCAGATCATGACGAAGTCTAAGCTGGAGGGACTTTCCTGGTCTGAGAGCTACCTAAACAGTTTTCACCAGAACTTCAAGTATGGGAACAGCTGAAGCTGGTGCTGGGTTGTGGCTGATGAAGATGAGGAGGAAGACCTTTAATTCTGCATCCATGCTTTCGTTCTTTTTCGTCAGCCTGAAGAAGCCGGCAGCCGTCGGTGAAACTGTAGCTACAAACAGGTAAACAAAACTGTTTCTGTGTTTAAAAAAGAACGAAAGCATGGATTTAGAAAGACACAGCAAGAACACACTTAAGACCTTTAATTCTGCCTCTTCAGCTGCTTTTTGGGTCTGATTCTGCACACACACTGTACATGTGACATCCCAGAGTGTGACGTAACACAGGCTGGAGACTAACGGGTGTTTTTACCTTCTGTGAAGCTCCGTTAAGGAGACCTCTGTCCCATAAGGCTTTGTTTCCTGTGGGATCTTCGTCCACGTCATCACTAGTGTTGGGCGGAAGTCGCACCTGGGAAAAAAAAAACGGAGATCTAAGATCTGTTTGACTTATCCCATTTACCCCCAAAGGTCTCCAGATGTTTCTGAGCTCTTTGAGAAGAGAACAAAGTCTCCATTTTCACTGGAGTTAAATTCTGTAGATCACACTCTAGATCTGTTTCAACACGGACGTGTATGTGTTTGAATTTCAGCGTGGAGCAAACATGTTATGAAATCCAGTCGTTAGATGTTCGGAGAAAACAATGTTCATCCAGCAGATGTGAGGAACTCGACGCATTTCTGGGAGAAACCACTAGGGATAAGCGAGTACACCACTATCTGCATCTGTTCAACCATCTAAATTATCTGTACTCGGAGTAGGTGTAGTTTAACCGGAAGTGGGTGTAGTTTAACCGGAAGTGGGTGTAGTTTAACCGGAAGTGGGTGTAGTTTACATCGATACGTTATTTTAAGTCTGATCAGAAGTTGCTATGTGTTTTGTTTATTTGAAAACTATTTACAGAGCAGCCTCAGAGTTGAGATTAAATGTTTTTGATCACAATAGTAAAGGAACTATTACAGAACAAGTTTGTCAATAAAATCGGAACATTAATATTTAAGTGCAGGAATTAAGAGAGAAAGAAAATAAAATTTCTATAGGCCTCTCAAGATAAAAATCACGGGGCGCTTCACAAAAAGAAAACGTAAAATATAAAAAATAATTTAGAAAATGATTAAAATGTGTTTAAAATGAGCAAAAAATAGACAATTGTGATTAAAAAATGTAAAGAAAGAGAGAGTGAATAAAGAGGGAGTAGATCCTGAGGAAGAGGAGAGAGGAAAAAAAAATACCCGACCGGAGCGGATGCAGTGACAGACGCAGCACGAGCCGTTTTCAGCTCTGTCTTGTCAAATGCACCACGTACGTTACGAAAAAGTAACTTTAAATAACTTTAAAAGTAACTTTAAAAAGAGGCGAGCTGAAGAAAACCTAGGGAGTAGTAAAGAAACCGTTACTGTGTGTGTGTGTGGATGGACCGGACGCGGACTGAGCTGTGAGCTCCCGGCTGCAGTGTTGTGTGTTGGGAGGGGCGGGCGCTCTATTTGACTGGCCAATCACAGAGCGTGAAGACAGTCAGTTACCCAATGAGGATTTTCCTTCAGCACGATTACAGATATTTACGAGTTTTACTCGTTTCATGCTCGTACTCATCAATAATGCTTTATCCGTACCGGATACTCGTCTGAAACGAGTATCCGGCTCATCCCTAGAAACCACCTCTGAACAGGTGATGTAAAATCACGCGATACGGCTCACCCTGCTGCTTAAGAGGCAGTAGGTGAAAACACACACACACACACACACACACACACAACTTACTATGCTGATGTTGCCGAACTTGTCAGCTGATGCCATAGTGTCAAAGTCAAGCAAGCAGGCAGTCGTCACCCAGCGGGGGTACGTGTCATCAGCAAAGATGATGAGCTGGTTCTCGTTACGGCGGTAACGAACCCAAAACAGGCTCTCCTGAACGTCCGAGATGATCACGCGCTGGCCGATGGTGTAGATGCCCGTCACCAGGTTGGGAACATGCTACAGAGGGGGAAGTAAAGCACCGAGTGACTCCCGAGAACTCCAATTACTCATGTGAAAGCAGATCTTCTCTAGAACAGATAAAACCGCTCTCGAGGTGGGAAAACACATAATAAAGAGAACACCACTTAAACGATGTTCCAAAGAGGCATCTTACTTTGTTCTCACACTTGCGTAGCAGCTTCTTTTTTCCAAGATCGTAAATTCTCAGCAGCTTTCCCACTCCGACCAGAGCGCGTCCCTGGAACGGTGCGATGGCCAAGGGCACATCCTCCACCGGAGTCTGAAATAAAATGATTTAGGTCAGTTAATTATTAAACACGAGCAGCTCGTTAAGGCTTTAATCAGCTGTAAAGCAGCAGAGAAGAAGAACGTCTCAAACGATTAAAACTAAACTAGCGAATAATCCTAAAAAGTTGTTTGTTCTGAGGAAGAGACAAACATTACACCATAAAAGTAATAAACTACAAGGCAGTCAACAAATGCTCAGTGAGTTTCCAGATGTGTTCTGCTGAACAGAGCAGGCTGATGCAGCTGATGACAGATGTGACGGATGAAAACCAGAAACCTGTCTAAAACTGGCACCGGAACAGAACTTATAAGACATGAACAAAACACCACGAGCAGAACATGAAGCACTCTGAACAGTCTCCCGACGTTCTGCAGGGAGTTTGGTCCAGAAGGACCTGCGCTGGCGTGGCATTTCAGACCTCGCCCAACAGGGAGGATGTGTGTGTGTGTGTGTGTGTGAGACGGTGGTGGGTGTGTGTAACTGGAGCTAATATGAATAAAACATCCAGTTTGTGTGTGACCAGATGGAATCACCTACAACTTCCGATCTGGTGGAGTGGTTGGGGAATTCCTTCAGCTTAGTGAGAAATAAAACCCAAAACAACCACGGCTGTGAAATCTGGCGAGTCATGCGTCGTTTCCGCCGCTCTCCCACATCAGGTAACAAACGTCTCAGGACTGAGTCACGTGGATTTCACCACCCTGCTCCAGACTCTGGGGCATTGCCCAAAAATCAGTGAGGGATGCTTCTGATGACATCAGCACTTTTAAATGGAGTTATTCCATCTTTCCCTTCGAGACAGATGCAGCTGATACAGAATCAGGATGGATCAGAGGAAGACTGTTAGCTCCATGATGGAGGTTGGTAACATAGATCAGCTGTTATTAAAATCACCTTGTGCACAAACTCCAGCTTATCCCCTTCGGCAGAGAGCCGGTACGTGTAGATGAAGCCTCCGCTCACGGATCTGGGGTTGAGAATCATGTCTCTGGCGACTCCCACCAGAACGTACCAATCATCTCCGGTGTTGGTGAAGCGACACACGGCAACACTAAAGACAGAACGATGAGTAAGACAGAACAAATGACGACATGAGTAGCCTTCATGCTCGAGCGTCACCACGTCCTCCTCTCTCACCTGAACGCAGCTTCGTTCTGCTCCAGCTGCACCTGGTCCAGGGTTGACCCCTGAATGGGGTTGATGAGGCGCACCAGCGAGGCCCATTGACCCGCTCCGGCTTTAGGAGAACCAAAAATGGCTTCTGGGAGATTCTCGTTGAGGAAAGCAGCAGCCATCTCTGCGGCCAGCTCTCGCTCGTCCTCCCCGGCAGCCTCCACCATCTCCTACAGGAGCAGCCATTGTTTTAAGTTTAAAACACTTAACAGTAACGAGTTAAGTCTTCTGAATACGGTTCCACAACAGAAACAGTTGCATGTAATCACATTAGAAACAGGTCTATCGATTTGTGTCAAAATAATTTCTGGAATAAAAATCTCTGAAGTAATTGGAGAATCAGATTCCGCTTTGAAAGGTGGTTTGTGTGAAGATTGGTCATCAGACCCTTCACCTGCTGGATCAGGTAAGATGTCAATCAGAAGCTGAAACCACAGGTGCTTTGGCAAAATCATTTACAGTCATGGATGCATCTGTATCCTTCACTGGCAAATATCCCAGAATCCCAGCTGTATTGTATAATACATCTATGTATTGTATAAATATGCATCGAGGAAGGGTGTTGCAGAAAAGATGCTGATTTGAGCTGGAGGAAGGTATGGTCCCCGTGGGCAGAACCAACAGAACCAGAGACACGTAGCCATGATCAAACCACCCATCTCGTGGAGCCTGGCTGACGTTTGTGAACTCACATCTCAGCAGTTTGATCCAGCTTGTCTCTTCTGAGCAGGAATAGGATCTCAATTACATCATTTAAAACAGAAAACATGACTCAGCGTTTTATGAGTTCTAAACAAATATTAAGAGTTCAGGTCTGGCTGAAAGGTGGTTGAACTAAAATTCGGGGTGTGAACTCCTCGTTTAATCAACTTATCTGCAGTAGACTCAGGTATTAAAAAAAAAAAGCCCTGGTGCACTAGTTTCTGGATCTAGACACGGACCACTTCACAGCTGAGCTTCAGACAACAGGATCTGGAGTCTTACTTCCTGATATCTGGACATCTCTCCTCTGATTGGCTAGCAGCAACCTCACTCTACCATGGACTTGGTTTGCTCTGCAACACTGATGTTTTATCTCCACCAATAACACAAGCCTGGAGGAGTTCTGCTGTGTGGTGGAGTTGCTAATGCTAACAGTTAGCTTCTACTAGCTGAGACGTTCTCTGCTGTTTCCTGGATGCTAAACCAACGGCCTTCCTCGTGAGATGGGTGACGTACATCTGTCAGGCTTTTCTAATCCTAGAGATTCACCGTCTGTTTTCTATCAGAAGCTAAAGCAGGAGATAGGTTTAGGAGACTATTTTCATGTTCAGCCTACATGAGACACTCAGAGTGACCCGTTAGAATCAGAATTAATCGTTAGAAAATGAGTTCTCTTTGAACCACACTTTTAAAACACAATTGTTACACAAGAGAAGCAGCAATCCCCTTTATAGGCCCACATCTTTTGAGTTTTGTGGTTTGGACATGGTGGCTGGTCTGGGAACAGCGATGTAGCCAAAACCACTGAAGCAAGTGGAGTAAACCGTCAGAACCCGAGTCAGACCAGGGTTTTCCAGTTCATGACTAATGAACCACAAACTCAGGTAGCAAACCTCAACTTAATTAACTGAAAACAAAAACATTTTTATGTGAGTTTACTGTTCGTTTCCTTTACTCTCCAGAAAATAAAGAATCCAAACGTGTTCTGGTAAAAACGATCTTACTGATTGTGCAATCTTTCCAAAATTAAACTATAATTGCGCTCCCGCCTGCAAAAGTGTTGAGGAGGGTGGGAGAGCCAGCTGATCGGAGCATTAAGAGAAAGTTTTTCCAGCAGACAGTGGTGTGGTGATAGTTAAAACAGCTCAGTGAAAATTTGTAGTGTTTCCAAAATTCAAGCCCACCTTCCCTAATTGGTTCTTCTCAACCATCAAGCTAAATTAGGTGGTTTAGTTAAATTTATAAAGGCGAGTTAGATCCATCACAGCTTTAACGCAGCGTCTCCTAACCTCGGCCATCTGCTGCTTCCTCTGAGCTTTGGTCGTCTCAGTGTAGGCGTTGTGGTCGGTCTCGATCAAGATGAGGTTGCTGGTTTCTGGGTGGATAACAAACTTTCGGGGCGTGTACTGCAGAGGAAACGCCACCTGGTTGAAGACGGCTCCTAGTTTCTCCAGAGCTAAAATCCTGACGGACAAAAAGGATGAGAAACAAAAAAATGTTAACGAGTAATTACAGTTAAATTTTACTTCTACTAAAATATACCTGCTGCTCTATAAAGGCATAACGTGATCTCTTTAGACATTATCCCTCCATTAGGTTACAGCAAACTCCTTCACTTTGCATTTAAACAGAAAAAAGAAGTGTGTTTGTGTTACTAAACCTCAGCGTGTTGGTGGAGATGGCCACGATGCCCTCTGGACACTGCTCAGAGGCAAACCCAGAGGCGTACTCCAGCGTTTCATACGAGAGGGGAGTCAGATGGAAGCGTGACTGATACGAGTAGCTGAGCCACGAACGGCTGGACATCGCCAACACCTGTCAGGAAGAGACGAGCTTTACAGGTGACCTCACAGCGCCACATCCGAAGACCCTCCACAGCGGGGCAGGAAATCAAATCTGTTCTCGTGATCTGGGCTCTAATAAACGGCGGTTGTGTCACAACCCCAGAGGACCTAAGTCACACACGCTTAAACAAAACACTACTGATTCGTTAATCAGGCCAGATACTAGCAAAATGAGCCAATCAGACATGTGACTCAAACATAGTCATGCTGCTATCACAGAGGAACTATTTTACTCTGATGAACAGGAAGTTTTCACAAAATCTTGTGGTTGAATCACATTTGTGTTGAAAAACTCATTGAATGTCACATACGGCCTCCTGCCCCTGCATTCGGACTCTGAACAGCTTGACAGGTCGAGACCCCAGGTAGCGTGTTCTGGTGTCGGACAGGTCTCCGGTCACGGGGTCCAGGACGGTCCTGAGCAGGACACCGTTCTAAAAAAATTAAATCACCATCAGCGCTAAAATATAAAAAAAGCAGCAGTTCTGTAATACGATGTGAAACGACTCGGACCTGCAGGCCTATGTTGAGGTAGAGGAAGCCGATGGTTCCCTTGTCGCCGAGCTCGTCTTGCTTCTCGACACCTCCCATCTCTACGATGCACAGACTTTCTGGCTGAGCGGGAAGAGCCTGCATGCTCAGCGGCTGCAGGCAGTCCTGAGAGTGTGAAGGTTCAGAGGGTTAGAAGAAACTAATGAAGATATTTTCACTAAATCTGCAAGACGTTGTCTTTACTGCAGGAGGAAGCATCGGCTTTCCTAAATAAACTAAAATGACGATTATTGACCAAATCTGAACATTTAATCCACCAATTAAGCAGTTTTAACCTCTCACAGCCGCCAAGAACATGAAGAAATCAAATATCTTCAGATTAAATGTAAAACAGCATTTTTGTAAAAGCTGACAAACTTTCACAATCGTGTTTCAGTCAGAAATGACAGGATGAATCAGCCCCAGAACCAGAAACATACGGATCATAAAGCATCCATGTGAACTCCCGTTGGAGTGAAATTCACTTTCCGCAAAGTTTTTTCATCTGCTCAAAGGCCAGTTTCTGATCAGCGGCGTTCCACGCCTTTTCTTTGGGAGAGGGCGGAACGCTACAGGAACACAAATACACAATATTCACTACTGGCCCGAGGAGACAGGAAAACTGCTTTTTGCCTGAGAGGAACTCAAAGCAAATAGTTCCAAACAGCACCTGATGTTATCCTGATGTTTGGAGAACGTTAACATTTAAATGACACGGCTGAATGATGGGATGATTTATCTCCGGCCTTCACCAATCCCTGTCATGGATTTGCCCGGACTGACCAGCAAACCCAGAATACAACATTTATTTAACTCTCCACCCTCTGAAGGACAAACACATCCAACCCAAAGTGTTCGCTGGTTAAGGATTCATCCCAGGACAAATGTGAGGTTCTGTTCTTACCGAAGGATCCAGGGAGATGATGCGGACCGTGTTGTCGACCAATCCGACGGCCAGGAAGCGGGAACGCTGCTCACCAGGCGGAACGTTGGCTAGACTCATACAGACCACGTCTGCTGACATCTCCTTTCGCTCCGTGTATTCATTTAACTGGCCAGACTGGAAAGGACACAAACAAATAAACAAGAGTTATCACAAACATTTTCTGTTTGTTGTTTTTCAAACCGACTTCATTTCACATTTGTTAGATTTTAGGAGGTTGTTTACCAACAGCATCACCAGCTGTAGACATAGGGGCGAGATCACCTGGTCTACATCAAGACCTAGAGGTGATCAATAATCCAGCATTTCCCAGTCCGGGTCCTACAGGTTTTACAGCTTTTCCTGCCTGAATATGGAGCTGCGTGATCAAATGGTCGCTGTTAATCAGCCATCTGTTTAAATCAGGAAGGCTGCAGCAGGAAAAGAATTAAAACTGAGTTCATTGTCCCGAGTTACGGTAAAAATCCAGACCCTCGCTGGGCTGCAACTGTTGGTAACAACTTAAAACAGAACGTGTCTGGAACTCGTGAAGAGGACTAGAGTCTCACCTCTGTTGCAGCAAAGCACCCTTCAGGTCACGTCTCCTGTCAGCATCTCTAACCAGTCCTTAGTTTATCTCATTTGTCCGACCGCTGAAACGTTTATTTTTAAAGCTAAACTAATTATATCTCGTGCTGATCTCAGGTCACCAAATGTTTTTGTGATTTTTCCAGAGACATGAGTAGAGCTGCTGTTTGTGGGTCAGCTGAAAACCCACCTCCTCCGCTTGGCGTTTCCTGAACATGTTTGAATTTGGCCCTCTTTTATGTTGATTTTATGTTGATTTTATCTCACAGTTTTCATTGGTTCACTTTTTCCCTTGTTTTACACATTTGTCTTCTACTAGAATGTTTCACCTTTTTTGTAATTTGTAATCTGTAATTTGAATTGCTTTTATTTTCTGATTTATTCACTTTCTTTAACTTTGTACTGTACCATATTCAGCGCCTTGGGCTTCCTGACAGGGTTGCGGAAGGCGCTTTATAAATAAAGCTTTGATTTGATTTGAGCTGAGCGTATGATCCAAGTTTACTCCCAGATAAGACGGGGGACGTGAGGACGTGTTCTGATAACATATTTAAAAACACAAACTGGAAGTTGTGGACCAGCGATGAGACGCTCCAGGACATGGAGTTAAACAGTCTCTAAGTCCAGCATAAAGCCGCTCAAAATAAAAGCCCGTTCAACTATGAAAACATGTTTGTACGACAGAAAATCGATTATGGATCCAAAATCCAGTTATGGATGTTTCATCTTCTCACCGGGTCCATCTCAAAGTAGACCAGCTCTCCTCCCGTCAGGGCGATGACCACCTGCCGCTGGTTCACAGCACAGCGGACGATGGTTTTCTTACCCGGAGTTTTCCACTCGTTCACACGCTTGTCTGCTCGAATGTGGCGAATCCCATCTGGGTAAACCTGGACAAGGAACAGAAGGAAAAACCAGGAAAGATTGGTAAGACCAATGACCCCAGTTTCCAGAGCAGTAGAACAACCACTCACAGGTGAAAGTTGCTTTCACGAACCTGAACGAGGGCGTCTTCCCCCAGCAGAGAGCAGGAAAGCGTGGGCGTTGTTCCCAGAAATCCAGAGTCTGTCACTTCCTCTACAGTCTCTCCGATGGACAGAACCAGAGTGGCGTTGACGAAAGACACGATGATGTAAGCATCAAACTCATCTGATGGATGAAGAAAACCAACAGAGTCAATCAGCTGATGAGAGCAGAAACTTTAAACCGAATAAAACGAGGTCATGAGGTCAGCGTTAGTTAGAGCTGCTCTATTATGGTAAAAACGCTAATCACAATAATTTTGACTAGAATTGAGATCTTGATTATTAAAGACAATTTTTAATTAGTGTTGATTTTATTTATTTATTTGGTCGTAAAACGGCACAGGGCACAATCAGAGGAAATACATAATAAAAAGAAACAAGATAGCCACAAAACAGCTTCTGATCCCTAGTATAAACCGCCAATACACCGTCTTCTGTCCATGTCCCTAACCCCGTCTCCGCTCCTTGTGTGTCCTTCACCCTTGACGTGTGTTCTTAGATGTGTTCCTATCCCCATACATTCGTTTATTCAGCCTTCCTATTCATCCCCAGCTGCAGTCACTTCTAACCACTCCTCCGTCGCAGTCCTTCATCATGGTCCCCTTTTCATATAGGTCTTATTTGGTTTGTGTATTTTCTTCAGTCATTTCCTGTTAACGGTTTAGGTTATTCTCCCAGCTTTCTAGTTTAGTTTAGCTATGTTTTCTATTTTATTTATGTTCTGTTCCCTTAGTCCAGTCCTATGATTTACTTAGTCATCTGTTAGTGTATTCTTGCAGCATTTAGTTCTAGTATCTTATTATTTTATCTGATTGTTTTGCTAACCTGCAGGAAATATCGACAAGCATTCCAGGAAGTAGCTAAGGGTTACCAGAGAGTGTCTAGGTTCTTCGCTACGTACTTTTGAAAAAAATAAAATAAATAAAAAATAAAAATCAAAGAAGGGGATCTGAAAAGTTGCTAGAAATCGCAACAAAGGTGCTAAAAGTTAACAATGCTGTTGGGAGGTGCGCTCAATTTCCAACTCGGAGTAAACGAGGGAGGAGCAAATAATTATCTTGTTTTGTTTATATAATTATTCAAAACTCAGATTGTATTTGTGATTAAAATGTGATTATTGAGCAGACCTAGCATTAGCGAAGCTTAATAGAAACACGTTGACTTTCTGGTTCTGGTGCCAAACATCACAGCAACACATACAACACCAATAATGATAATAATCACAGGTTTAGAAGACGACTAACCTTCCACGTGCCGTCGTACCGTCCACACGGCGTTGGGGTTACCAGGCAGTTCAGACACGGCCATCTCCGACACCTGATCAGAACAAATAAATAAAAAAAAGGCTGGATGTTTTAATCTGTTTTCAGTAGGGATGCTCCGATCCGACCACCTGATTTTCAGGAAATCGTAATCGGTGAGAAAAGCCACATTTAACCAGGGATGTGTATTTTTGAAATTCTGGCGATACGATACACATCACGATACAGGGGAGACGATACGATATATCGCAATATATTGCGATACATTCAGTCAGACGTTACAAGCAATTTATTTTAAACGTTCATGTCCCTTTAAGAAGCTGCACCACCCTGAGTCATGTAAAAATGTGACCCAACATAATATATGTTACAGCCCCCTCTAGTGGACAACTTTTGTTTCGGCGCATACCTGTAGTTATCATCATGGTGAAATTCTCAGTATATCGTGATATTGATTTTACATGTTTCCTATTTATGTACTTCCTGAACAAGTGATGTTTTATAGCAGATAAACTAAAGAAATGACAAATACAGAAAGAAAAAACACATAGATTAAAAAAAACTTCTTATTTTTTCTTAATGCATTTCAAAAGTATCAGATCAGGACTCGGTATAGGCAGATTCTTAAAATCAAATGACTCGGAATCGGATGGGGAGCAAAAAAAGTGATCGGAACATCCCCAGTTTTCAGACTATTAAATGATTTAATAAACATTTTATAACAAATGTTTTAAAAAGTATTTATGTTTAATATGTTTATTCATTTAGGAGACACTTTTATCCAAAGTGACTTACAATTTGTAACCTATAGGGCATGTTGTGATCTGTGGGGGAAACCGGAGTACCCGGAGGAAACCCACGCATGCATGGGGAGAACACGCAACTCCACGCAGAAAAGCTGCAGCCGAGCAGTTTCGAACCTGCAACCTTAGTGCTGCGAGGCAACAGCGCTAACCACTGCCCCACCATGCAGCCCATCATTTATGGTGATCCACACTGAGCTGTTACTGATGAACACCTTACCCTTATCTAGAGGTTGACCATTATTGGCCAACACCGATGCCGACATGTAGGACACATGTTCAGTCGATGGCTGATATACTGTCGATTTTTATGAATGATAGAGATGTTTTCCACCTTTTTTCAGGCTAATATGCCACTAATAGAATCATTTACCTTCTAGTTTCATTACTGATTATTATTCCAGGATTTGGGGACACTTTGTAATTCAAGAAGTATTTAGATTGACATCTGTGATCAAAGTGACCAAATAGTGTCACTGATGTGAGTTGTAAAGGTTTTTATACAAGAGCACCACCTGCTGGTTTGATTATTTAAAGCATCACAGCCGCAGGTTAGACTCACTTATGAAAAAATAAAAACATCTTATAGAGTAAAAGATCAATGATTTAGATTCTGTTACTTGAATAAGATTTAACTAGAAATGCATTAACCTTTCCTCAGAGTTTGAACAAAGTATTATTCTACTCTCTTTAATGCTTTAAGTATTTTTCTATAATTAAATTTTCTAATTCTGGATCTACCGTAAATCCTCTAATATTAGCCTGTATTTAATTAACTGCCGGGTATCATATTCTGGCCGGTGTCGGAGTCGGCGGAGGTGAATAATGGCCGGTATTTTATTGTGGCCGGGTGGAATGTGGTAACAAGCAAGTACGGGGGGCAGTTGTGTCATCCGTCTCACTTTTGATTTGCCAGTGATAGACCACGAGGGTAACTTTAACCGTGCGGAGATGAAGAGGACGCGAAAATTTGATATCAAGTTCAAAGAGAACGTGCTGATTATGCTGCAAAACACTCTGGGGAGCAGTAGCAGGGGTTGTATGAACTAGTCACTAGTCAACTTCACCGCTCTACAGTGACTTGTTATGCCCGTCATCGACTAGTCGCTGTCACGTGATAATGACCGGCAAGATGCAGTCCATGGAAAAGACAGCAGCCTGCTGTCAGCAGGTGACAAGCTCCAGAGCGTCGGTACTGACACCCGCCGTAAAACTGACATTTAACCAAATTGTGACCTTTACCCTCTTGCAATTTAACCTCCCCCTCACCCCCATCCTAACCTTAACCAGCTTGCACATGCAAAGCTCTTGATTGTTGACGCGCTCCAGATATCTGCGTCCTGAGCACGGCCACAGTAACATTATCAAATCAGGTGTCGCCACCTCAAAAACTAATTTAACACGCGATCGTTCATGTCGGCTCATTTCCTTTTATGTTTTCTGTCTTTTATTCTTTTATTTGTGCCTGATGCGTTTCGCTGCTGTGGATCGGGGCGCATCACCTGTTTTGTCCTCAGTGACGCACCTAACTGATGTGGCGGCAAGCAGCGAGCACTCCGCTGTTTTTGCGGTCGGTAGATCTTTTAGAACTGCAGTTCAAAGGTAACTCATAAGGTGAATATATATGAACCCAGGTAGCAGTTTTTCTTTAGGATTGAGAGGAGATGCAGGAAGATAATAAACAGGAAGGACAGAAAAATAGTCAAATAAAAACAAGTTAGTTTTTGTACCTGGTGGTTGCAACAAACAGACACCATTGAAGGTAATCAGAAGTGAGGAACAGAAATGAAATAATTATTTTAATGTTTAGAGCATCAGGAACTCCGAGAGGCTGCAGGCGCATCAGTGAGTTTGCGGCCGCTGCACAGGGGGAGGGGGGAGAGGGCTGAAGCAGAAACTACCGTTGTTAAAAGAAATGTTTAACTTTGAAAATGTGGGCGCAATTTTAATTGTCAAAAACTCCAGCGAACCACTAGTTCATTTTGCTCAAATAGAAATTGAGGCCTGCCTCTAATTCTGGTCCTCCTTCTGGAGCTTGATGAGCCTGAGTCAAATACAGGCCCGGGCCTGTATTAGAGGATTTACGGTAACCGTGTAACTTAATTTTGACCAATTTGCCAAAAAATCTCTGAAATGTATCTTATTTATTCACAAAATGCTGGTGAAGGTTCTCAGTCATCCAGGTCCTGATGATCCAAAAGTGTTCAGATAAAGACAACAGGACTTGTTTGATTTAACAAAAACATTTCGCTTCTCATCTGACAACACTCCTAGGATGACAACGTCTTCAGGAAACCAAACAAGTCCAGTCGCCTTCATCTGAACCCTTTTGGATTTATCCACAAACTCTCCAGGTTTTCTTAAGCTTCAGTTGCAGGTTTCCAGGAGCAATAAACGCTGTAACATTTACATGTGACAAGCCGATTAAATGACGCTGAACCTTTACGACCAGAAACCGATAAACTAAGTGATTTTATTTGGTTTTAATCATTTTTAAATTTGGACGGAGCAGAATTAATGAAAGGGTCTCATGATTGATTTAAAATGTGCACGGCCCTGGCCGCCGCTCATTTTATGTGCGAGTAAAAATGAAAACAAACAGGATCTCTGTGATGTACAACCAGGAAAGAGTTTGCATAAATAAATCATCTAGTGAGGGAGTATCATCAGAAACACTTTGCCTTGAGGCTGAAATCAGAACTTTTAACAGACTCTTCAGCTTTTAGTCAGAGAAGAGACATGAAAACTTCATCACTTAGCCAGCCAGCAGAGTGTGTGAGGGCTGAAGGGTGTGTGTACCTCCAGTCCGTGTCGGAGGACCCTCAGAGTGGACCTCGGTCCTCGTCCACAGGCGACGTACAGCTGAGGCGTGTCTTCGTTGGCCAAATCAGCGATCTAATCAGCAGGAAACCAGCTCATTAAGAATCCAATCACTTCTTCCCACCTTCTAACCCAGAGGAGACCCGCTCACCTGACACGCCATGATGGGAGACAGGTTCTCTTGTTCGTCCACCAGCACCAGGTTTTTCAGGGGGCGGGGCTGGAAGAAGAAGGTGTCGCCCTCTTCTAATGGCATGGCTGAGGAGAACTCAGGCTCTTCGTCGTCGTCGCCCAGGTGAGCGATTTGGTAAAGGTAGCTGTGGCAGAGGATGGAGCGATAAGCCTAAAGCTGGATAATGGTGGGAAAAACATCCGTTCCAACCAAGCCCCCACAATGCGGCTCAAAAATTGAGGCCAACCCAGAAGTACCAAAAATTGCAGTTCCACCCTCATCCACTAGGGGCTGGTGTCAGAAGCGAGCAAATCCTCATCGACTCCCATGTTAAAAATACCAATTTCATAGCAGAAATAAACATGTTTACAGCCTGGTACCAAAACATGTGTTTGGTTTAAATGATCTAGTTTACACTCATGACAACTCTTATGGGCTCGACACATGGGAGGCGGCATTGCCTCTCCTCCATTCATTTTCAATGAGACATGCGCGAGAAAGCGATAATCGCGGGTCTCCCTCCAACTAAGCGAAACGCGAAAATCGTGCGTGTGAAAGTTTGCACTCGTGCACGTGTCGTGCACATACGACCCAGCGACGCGATCCCAGAAAGTTGAAACATTTTCAACTTTTCATCGCTGTCGCTCGGACGAGGACCAATCAACGGAGGTTTCATTCACTGACCAATGAGAGGACAGGATGCTCCGCACATCTCCGAGCAAACATGGAGGAGAAGTTGATTATTATTATGTTTTATATAGTAAAATCACAAGTAAGATTTCACATAACTCTAGCAGCACCTTGTGAAACATCATATCTACCACTTTTTTAAAAACTCTGAACCGCTTAAATAACCTTAATTCCCTCCAACCTGACACAGCAAAACAAAACAACGGAAGTTTCCATTTCGCAATGGAACAGAACGCGTAGACGGCTTTGCCGCTGCCGCGGATCGCCTCCCGTGTGACAGGTAATAAAAGCGACAGCGACAAATTTCGCTGATCGCGGTCGTTTGTCGCCTCCCGTGTGTCGAGCCCATAAGGGGGATGAATTTTTTTCTCACTCTTCTGTTAAGTGTATTAAAAGCTTAAAATTCTGTATAATTAATGAGCATCAGACCCATGTGAACACAGAGCTAGCTCCGGGGAAAGGCCTCAGTAGAGCCTCGGTCTGGCCTGGAAACTGTTCCGGGATTTAGAGTCTCTGTGTTTGTGCGTTCTTTTTTGGATATTTTTTTGTGCAATTGTTGGACAAAATGACTTGCTGTGGCATTAATTGCACTAATAGAGCGTCCAAGGAGTCTCCACTTCATTTTTTTCTGTAAGTAAAATTATATTTATGTATTTTAGGTCACTGCCGAGCTGAGCTTAGATTTGAACATGTACTGTTTAACCATGAAATTTAAATGTAATAGGGTAAACCCAGTGCATTTAACATTATGCTGCACTTTAGAAAATGGGTTGAAATATAACATGTTGGTGGAGCTGGGTTCCTACTATCGGCTTGTGGAGCTCTCGGGAGACCGATGTTTTCCACCCGTTTCTCCCCTCCCTGCAGCTCGGCGCATCTCTGTCTGATCGCGGCTTCTGTCTGCTGCGCGGGCTGCCGGCTTTCAGTAGCTTTCGGGAGACCTCTGTGTTCCACCCGGTTTTACCCAGCGGTCAGCCCGGCGTATCTCTGACTCAGAAGCTCTGATGTTGTGCAGTTAACTCTGGTTGTAGCTAGGTTGCTACCTCCGTTAGCTTAGCTCCCACCTCCGCGTTAGCTTTGGGTTAGCTTCAGGTTAGCTTGTAGCTAGTTCGACCGGGTGTCGTCAGTTGATCCCAGTCCCAGAATTGTCTGGGCTTGACGGAACCTGTGACACGGTCAAAATGGCGGTGGTGGCCACCTCCCATTTAACCTCAAAAACGTGTTATTGGAGCCTATGGAAATGAACTGTCCAGTATATATGTTGATGGTTCCAACTCACTGATTCCCAAACTCAGAGGAGACAAACAGGAAGCCGGTCTTCAGGACACACATGGCTGTTGCCACGGGGATCGTGTCAAAGTACTTCAACCTGATTTCTGTCACCTGGAAGAAAAAATAATTAAATGAGCAGGGAAATTAAGGATTTATGGTTAAATAAGCGGAGAATCTTTTCATTCATGCACCATTTCTTCGTCCGTCTCCAGAGTGACCTTAAAGATGTCTCCCTGCTCCGTCTGAGCCAGAAAAAAGAACATGGACTTGGTCTTGTGGGTGGCTGAGCAGACAAATATCATGCCACGCTCTGGGTCATCCAGGTCGTTCTGTGGGACCGACCGCCGACAACAACAGGAAACAACAGAGAGAATAAAATTAAACCACAGCTAAAAAAAAGTTGTGAGTAAATTACAAGCTTGTGTTTTTAGATCCTAACAGGAATGGTTACAGGCCGGTGCGACAAATACAACCAGAACAGGAACTTTATGGATGCTGCTGCATGAAGGACTCACCCTGCGGCGAGGAATGGGACAGCGAATGTCGGGCTGGTCTCCAAAGTTCTTGTAGGTGATGTAGTTCTCAGAGCAGATCAGAACTCCGCTGGGCCCGTCGGAACCACCGGGGACTAGAAGGAAGGAAAACACGGCTTTACCTGTGAGCGTTTACCTGGTGAAGGGACGCTACGCTATCAGAGGTGTGCTCGTGATCAGAGATTTTAACGTTTCTTCACCGTTTTAAATCAGAGAAGAGACATGAAACTCATCACTTCTACAACACAGTTACTTAATGAGAAGCTGGGCTAATGGAGCCGTCGTTTTATTATTCCGACAAATAACCAAACCATGAAGGCTTTAATTAGCATCTGTGTAGGAAATCAGACGTCAGACAAAACACTAACCGTCTGAGCAGAAAACCACCAAAACAGTAGTATACAATGAGAGGACCACATTTCTATAAAATCATAAAACACACAGTTCTGCCTTCTAGGTTGATTTTTGCTTAACGACCGACTCGGTGAAATGTCACACAAGGTTGTATTGAAATAAATGTAGGACTCTGGAAAACCAGATTGTTTCATTTTTTGACAGAATATTAGGTTTTCTGTGAGGTCTCTCTGAACTATTCCAGCCATCAAAAACAATCAATGTTTTCCACTCTTCTTCGGGGATTTCTGAAGGATCACGGGAGGACTGGCACAGAGCTGCCATTGTTCCCACAGAGAGAACTTATTGTCTCTGCTCGTCTTTAGTTTCCAGAATCTGTTTCAACTTCACCTCCACCCTGCTGGTCTCATGGTGTCAGTCGTGTTGGGACCAGCTTAGCTTGGATCAACATGATTGCTGCTACCAAATTAGGGCTGCACAATATATAGAAAAATTATCGTCATCGGGATAACAGGACGTGCGATAGGCTCATCGCAAAGCACGTCAAAAACGGCGATAAATGTTTGGTTGAAACATTTCCATCCGTGTCATACATCAACTTTTTGTAAACCAGCTCTGTTTTTTACGCGGAAGTATTATTTGACCAATCAAATGTAGCCCTTCTGATATGCGGCCAATCAGATGGGTCCGTTCACGTAATACGCCCGCCCCCTACGTAGACCCTTAGGATGGGTGGAACACAACAACCGAACTGAGTTAGCGGCGCCGTTCCCTTGTTCGTCATGCTGGCTCAGATTAACGAACGCACTTTGTGCTGAGGTTTCTGGAATCAGCGCTGCTTTCAAACGTGAACGTGAGTCCGCTCGGTGTCGTTCAGCAGCTGATAATAACCGGGCTGACTCCCGACACGTGCCCGTGAACCAACCCACCTTCATGTCGCTAGTGTTCCACCGGGTGGTGATGTTAGCCCCAGGCTCCGGTTAGCTTCCAGCTAAAAGGCTACAGCACTCTCCTCCCAGTCCCACCCTGCTAAAGAGGGCCTGGAAAAGTTCCCCCACACATCAAAGTGATTTTTCATTTATGAGCTTTTATAACCTTGTTAGTCAGGATAGTTGATTTGCTGCTGCACATAAACTGTCAGTCAGAAGCTCTGCTAGCCGGTTATCTTAGAGGAGCTAGTTCAATTTGTTAGCTTGTTATCAGAATCAGTTTCATCATCTGAGCTGCTTTTTAAGATCTAGGTAAACTTGTTCAATTTGGGGTTAAAAACAAACGTTTTCACATATTTTCCAAGTAGTTTTTTTTGCCAGTTCCTCTTCTGAAAGGTAGACAATTGTTTTTCTCTTTCCCTCAGAAAATCTTAATATTCTCCTAGTTTGGCCCAGCACAGTTCACTTCCCAATTGCAGCAACAGCCTTATATCATAACCACACAAGTGGAGAAAATGCTCAGAAGCAATGAGAATTTGCTGTTGCATTTAAGTGAGGTTAACTATTATTTAACATTTAAACTTATTTTCAGATTTTTTTATTTATTCAAAAACCCTGGTAAGGGATGTTTTTCTGTATTTGGAGCATCAGAAAAAGTTTTATGGTGGAGGTGATGTTTTAAAGTCACTGAGAAACTGCATGCATGCAGTTTGTTGTTTTGCTGCTAATACAGTAGCAGGTGCAGCTGCTAATACAGTAGCAGGTGCAGCTGCTAATACAGTAGCAGGTGCAGCTGCTAATACAGTAGCAGGTGCAGCTGCTAATACAGTAGCAGGTGCAGCTGCATATTTTTGCAACAAAAATGTTATGTTGTAATGGAATTCATGCATTAGTTCTTGTTTGCTTTGAACCCAGAGCAGACGTCACACGCCAGACGACATCAACACTGCATACTTTAGTAATTGTTCATTTATCGTAATATCGATATCGCAATATTAAACACTGTTATCGAATATCGTAGGTTTTCCTAACATCGTGCAGCCCTATTTTAAGGCATAACATCTGAGAGGAGAAAGTTGTGTTTCTGCCCAACTGAAAACATACCAGTGATGAGGAAATTCCCGTGTTCCTCCAAAGCTTCGCTGTACTTTCGGACGACGTGATTCAACCCGAGATCCAGCTCATAAAATGTAAGCGTTTGCTGTGTGTTGGCAGCAGCCTCTCCTGTTGGATCGTTATCAGCTTCCTGGAAATAACAAAAACATCAGAGCATCAGAGGTTGTTAAATCTGAAAAGAAAAAGGGTTCCTAAGCGAGAACGTAGCCGAGGTCAGAGGTGTAACTTTTTCTCCAGCAACAGTCAGAGAAGAGACATGAACAACTCATCATGCAGAGTCTCGTAACATCTAAATGTTTCAGTCTTTTTAAACTCCTACCTCGTAGTCCATCTCTAAGCAGGCAAACATCGGATTCTCAAAGCCGACATCAACTCCAACCACGTGATAAACGAGTGTGTTAGCCTTATGAGCCTCCAGTGGGGAGGAGATGGTGAGTCTGGCTGCAGCATCTCTGTTCAGGATATAAACCAGCTTCTGTTTCTCTATCGCTCCTGAAATGTATAGAACAGAAAAGAAAAATCCAGAATGCTTTCATTCCATTAAATGGCACCATTTCGTACATTAAACATGTCAAACATTCCTTCAATCAGTGGAAGCAGCTGATGAAACGATATCCTGGATGAGTCGTTTTCCTGAGTAAAGCTAAGCTAATCTTTACCAAAAGTATGTTTCACAAACCCTTGAAAACGACTCTTACCGATCATAACAGCTCGACCTTTGGGGTCAACAGCCAGAAACTGTCCGGGGACGATGCGTCGGCAGCCACTCTTGCCAAATGTTTCCTGGTGGATCTTCTCAAACTGGTTTTTAGACGGATGATATTCCAGGATGACGATGCGACCGCTGTCGCTCCCCACAACGATGTAATCTGCAAAACACAAACACGTAAAAACACAAATGATTAACTTCATAAATAAAATGTGGGGGAATTTCATCATTTTACTGATTTGTTACACACTGAATCAGAAACAGGAGGCTGGCTAATGCCAGCTTCAACTTGTAAAAACATCAGTTTATGAACGATTTTGCAGCTGGCTGAAGCAACAAAACCAGTCAACTAAGTGTTGCCAACTTAGCGACTTTGTCGCCATTTCTAATGACTTTTCAGAGCCCCTTAACAACTTTTTTCAAAAAAGCACCTAGCAACAAAGGAGGCCCGCTATATATTCTGCGGACACTGTGCGACTTTCGTTTGTAGCACTCAGTTTCAGCTCACACTGTCGTCTGGTAGCAACACGTGGGACCTAAAAATGTGCTAAAAATAGCAGTTTTTACACAACACGTCTGACTTTTTATTGTGTTGTTATTGATGTCTGTTGTCCCTCGGGGTTGCTGCAGGAGGACAGGTATGTATGAGGAAAATGAAAGAAAGTAAATAAATGTTTTGTGATCAGTATAATTTGACATAACCACGACAAACATGCTTTCTCAGAGAAAATAAAGTTTAGAAATTAAAACGGACGTGTGTTTATAGGGAAATAGCTGGCGAGCCATGTTGACGCATGTTTGCGCATGCGCCGTGAGCGGTTCTGGTGCTGTTTGGGCCGCAGCTGCTCGCAGCGCTACTTCAACAGTTATCCTCCTAGTTTTTGTCTGGCTTGCAGGCTAGTTGATTCTTGCACGAGAGGAAAATCGGCTCAGGTTGTATCAAGGTTTCCCTTACATAGGCGTAGCCGTGGCTGCCCGCCACGACTGAAATCCCACCGCCACGCCTACAAGATCCCAAGTTTTTTTTTTTTTTTGGCGCTGCTTCACGAAGAAGCAGCGGGAACTACTATGTTGTTGCTTGTGATCACAGCCGCCGGCAGCAAGGAGGAGCAGGCAGGACAAGGTGAAGTTACAGCATAAGTTACTGAGTTTAAAATTAGAAAGGTAGCAGTGGATGTAATGCTTTTTGGTTTACATGTTTCAACAGCATTAAGATAAATGAGTGTTGACGATCTTGACAGGGTTTCCTCCAGTGCTTACTAGGCCAGATTTTCCTCCCCCCACCAGGCTAAGCATCACTTATTCATGTATTTTTTCATGTCTGACTTTAACCGCATCTAATATTACGGTGTGAGCGCAACAGCGACAACTTAAGATCGATGTGTGAGCAGCCTGAGAGGTCGGGTGTTTTCATCTGAACCCTTAAAACCTCCAGCAGGCTACGCTGCACTATTGACGTGTTAGCGTGCGGCGCTAACAACTTAGCGACGTGACATGTCTCGGAGAAAGCGTAAAAACACGTTGGACGCTTCTTCTGAAGCGGGAAAATAACACCTCTTCTTAAGCAGAGCACGACGTCGCCTCGGCTCGTTCACGACCGAGCCGGACTGAGCTCGATAACATTGACCCAGCACAGCCACTGGGTCGTTGGAGCTGCCCCGTGACTGCCTGATGGAAAACCAGCGGGTTTCATCAGACTCGTAAAGTTTCTTGTTTTTGCTGGGGACCCCCTGTATTTTACCGCTCCCTCCTGCAGTCTTCCCCTATTAACATTTAAAATGATTCTGTAAATTCCGTGTATCAATAGAAAAAATCTCTGCCTCTGCCAGCTGCAGTAAATGTAGTCTCCAAATAATAAACAAGAGGTGCATTCATCTGTGTATCTCCTTTGATCCGCATTAGTGATATTCTCAGCAGCAGAACAGTGAAGCAAAGAAACAGATTCCTGAGTTTGTTAGTAATTTTATTTATTAGGTGCATCTGACCTGTTCTATATTTCTCTGAAATGAGATCAAATTAGTGCTTCTATGGGTTGTCTCCACTCTGCACTAGAAAATTTCACTTTATTTAGAGACGTGTCATAATTTCTCGCCAAGCCCCCCCCCCCCCTGGAAAAATTCCTAGGGGAAACACTGTGCATACTTATTTTTTGCACAGGCATTTGTTTACTGTGAAGTAAAGCTGAAGTGATGAAGTTTTGAAAACTAATTTTGAATAAAACTTGAGGAATAACTGGCAATTGCTTGCTTATTTTAAGAGGTCTTTCATATTTTATAACATGCTATTTGATATAATGGTTTACAAACACAAAAGGGCCATTTATTAGAGTACTCGATTAATCGATAAAAGATTTGATAGAGTACTCGATTACAAAAATATTCAATAGCTGCAGCCCTAATTGTAATATTATTTTAGTTACTGTTATTTTAAACTGTACTTCATGTTATAAATATGATATACAGTCATAATGTCTTGATGTTTGTAAAATATTTATAAATACATGACACACATTTTTATTGTTTCCAGTCTGATGTGTACCTTTAGTTCCTCCGGTGAGTCGGAACGCCATCAAGGATCTGATGATGCCGAACACCTCCATTGTGAGGAGTGTGTGCACCTTTCCCGTGTTAGCATCCGGCCGCAATAACTCCAGGATCTTTCCTCTGGAAACAGCAATCTCCTGCAGCTTGGTTCCTACACGCAAACATTTAATTAACATGATTCGAGCTTTATAGGGTTAAAATTGTTTGAATATAGAAAAGTAAAACGTTTGGTCTGCACAGGCTGTGTCACACAGCGTTGGTCCTACACTGAAATAAAACATAACTGTTTTATTGAAGCCCGCACTTGGATAATCAAACAAAAGATACAAAGTTAAAAAAAAATCCGGAGGAAGCTCACCTGAGAAGTTTCCATGGATGGCGTGAGTGATGCCAGTGGCACGCTGCAGGGTGATGTTGTAGAGAAACATGGTTCCCTTTCAGGGTTGTTCCGGAGCAGCTCAGCCCGGCTCACAACTGCAAACAGGTGGTTAAATGCGAAAGCTCAAACTTCTACAGTCAACTGATTCACATACTAGATGACTCAGGCCAACAGCTTCTTTTTCAACAAATACACTCTAAATAATGAACTGCCTATGGGAATTTAGTTAAATGCAGAAGCTGAAGTGATTTCCACTCATGTAGTATATCAAACCAACTTAAACTAGTTCTTTCAACTATTTATAAAACCTTCCTAAAGGGAACGCATAAAAGGGCCAGATAACTGTTGGCACCACCTTTACCAGATGTAGTTTGACCTTTTCTATTCAGACAGAAGACATTTCAATAATTATTTTCACAATCCAACGTGCGTTTTAGTCCAGATCAGACCCGTACGAGTTAAACTGATTACAGCTGGAGCTGGTACCCGGACTTCTGTGGACCCCAATCCATCCAAGACGCTCTTTAGCTTTTCCTCCCAGCCGCTGAATGAGCAGACTTTAGCAATTTACTGCACGACGTGAATGTTTACCAGTTTGCAACTCCTCCGGGCTCACCGAAACCTCTCAGGATGTAACTTATCCCCATAAACGGTTTCCGTAGCTGTATATAGGTTATTTTCGGATAAACTCGGCCTGCTCACGGTAAATCCACAAGGTTTTCATACGAAGCGCCACTTCTTGCCAGCAGCATCCGCTTTTGTTTTCCTGCTATCCTACTAAAAAGCCTTTCATAGTTCACAAACATATCGTTCCTATTCAGACTAATACTTGTTTAAATTTTGAAAAATAAAAAATTTACCGGGTTATTTAATTAGATGATTGTGATTTCTGGTGGATTGAAACTCATCGGCTCGAATATTTCTCTGTTGCTTCAGGACAGCAAGCCTACGTAGGGCTTCCGTTTGTGTGGGTCCTTCTTTAACCGTGAAGCGGGTTTCATAGGTGACCTTAGCAATGCCTGATAGAAATAAAGTGTAGTAGCGCATGCTGTCCAGCAGATGTCAACAAAACACTTGATATCGCTTTATAAGTTTAGACAATAAAATAAATCAACTGTTTTGCTACACACTCAAGCGATAATAAAATATAGCATAACGCCGTGAAGGAAAAGGCTCAAACAATATCTGTTTAAGTTATAACGTGATTTTTATATCTAAAAATACAATATATTTTTGTCATTCTTTTCACATGAATAAATACTTATCACAATTCTACATTTGATTAATCTTCAAGTTATTACAGTAATAATATCATATTTAGATAACATGAAGAAAACACATTTCATGTCGTTAGTAATTATTTTATGTACCGGTATTTATTTATTTACATTTATTTATCCAGGTGAACTGCTGAGAACCACTTCTCATTTAAAAACATGACATGGATTATGAGAAGCTGCATGCTGCTAAATAGCAGATTAGGAAAGATGGAGGTCAGGCGAACATTTTCTCATCCCATCAGTGGGAAGATGCATTTGTCACCAGAGAAAAGATGTTCAAACGTAGAGGCAACTTATTTGTGTTAGAAAACAAGTTGGGGTTGTGACCCCACTGGGGGTCACAAAACTCCTCAGTTAGGGACTTGAGATAATCTACAAAAGTCAGATAAAAATAAAGAATAATTATTAATAAAGTATTTGACTATGTCAACCCAAAATAGAATAACCATACTGGTAGACCTATTTTTGTTTTGGTGAGGGTAAAAACTTTGGTTTGGTTTGGTTGTTCAATGAATCACACCGACACATCTGGAAACCACTGCTCTGTTAGCTGGGAGGCCTGTTTGTTTTGTATATAGTTCATTATTATTTGTAGAATAATTAGTCTGATCTTTTTCAATATATTTTGACAGGGGAATTCAAGCACCCTGACATTTTAGAATATTACTGCATTTTTTTTTGGGGGGGGGGGGGGGTTGTCATAGATGTATGTATTGTGAAAGACGTGGGATTGTTTAATTGTGAAAAGGAAAAACCGGAAGTTGCAGAAACTATTCCTTCAGGGGTGGGGGGAAGATACCTCCTCCTTCTCCTCCTGCCTGCTGGTTCTGAGCAGCACTTCAGTGGTCCTCCTCCCGAGTTGGACGTCTCGTGCCTGGTTCCGTTGGGAGGCAGCAGCCTCCTGCAGCTGCTCGACTCTAAGCGCATTTTTCTGCAGCCTCTCCTCCTCCTCCTCTGTGATCTCAGCCTTTGTGCACCCAGAGCGCGTGTGCGCGTGCGAATCACGCGCTCACATTGAAATTCAGACAGCGTGGCTGCGCGCCGAGAGCCTGAATAATCATCCGCAGCTCCGAGCCAGATTCCCCCCAGCCTGCGCAGCGAGGTGAGCCTTAAATCTGCGTTTGGACTCTCATCGTGTCTGTTTTGGTGTTTTGTTGAGCCCAGCTGGTGCTGAGGAGGAGGAGGAGGAGGAGGCGGTTGCTGGAACCTCCTCCGCTGTCAACTGCTGATGTCGGAGGCCGTCGCGCTCCGGTCTCTGTTTCACTCCCCAGCGCTTCTGGGATCTGGTTTTGTTGCATCAGGACACACGTTGCAGTAAAGATGCTAAATTGAGTTTTCTGACAGCGTTTCTAATAAATTCCGTATTTTTATTGACTGAATTATCAAATGTGGCAGAGATTCTGCTTCAGCCCTTATATGTCTTTATTCTGCTGGTTTACAATTTTACATTTAAAGCTTCCTCTCTCTGTTTCACCATTTTTCTCCTCCTTCACCTCACTTCTCCACGTTTTCTCATCCTCCACTTCTCTCCACTCATTTCTGCCCTTTTTTGTCCTCATCCTTTCATTCACTCCCCTTTTTGTGTCTCTTTCCTCTCTCATTGATGTGGCCTGTGGTGTTGCTAAGAGACAGGGATGTGAAGGGCAGCGTGAGCTGATGGACATTACCTGCAGATGCAGATCAGGTGCTGCCTGCCCTGAGATGCTTGTTGCTTCTGCAGGATTGTTGGTCAGAACTTCATCACTTTGGTCCGTCAGTAGAAGTTGCATCATGGGCCTCCTTTATGTTCTGGACATTCTTGAACGTATGGTGTAGCTCGGCTGGGAACTGATGTTTTTGCAGTCATGAGGTGGCGTGAAAACCAGATCAGAAGACAACAAGAAAGAGTGATAAAATGTTCAGATGTTCTTTTAGGTTGTTAGAAACCAAATAGAGACAGTGGTTTTGCCCTCACTGACCTCTGACCACTGGATCAGAACCACAGGAAATTTGCTATTAAAAACAAAACATAAAAAAGTTACATTTCCTACCTTCGAAGTTCAGTGAATGCATCATGAAGTTAAAGTAGGGCAAGTTGGGGGTTGGGACCCCACTCTGGGTCATGGAGTAGGCGAGTGGCCCTAAAATAATCTCCAGAAATTAAATTAAATTAGAAAAGGGATGTTCAGACTAAACTGGTGTTATTTGGGCTCATGGGCCGCCAAGTTGTTGAATTATTATATCTGTTGGCTGTTTATTGAAGTTTCAGTTCTTTTTATTGTGTTTGGCTCTAATGTGGTTTTTGAGCCAGACATAACTCATTGCTTATATTTATATGATGCACCCATTGTGATCAATAGATACTAGAGGCTGTTTAACCGAGCAGATCCCTCGGGTCATCTGCTCAGAACTTATCTTTCTCATTGTAAATTATGTTAATAATTATAAATGTATTCTTTGTCTTTTTTGAAAGAATCTAACATATTTTTCATGTACACATAGAAGTTCCTTATTAACTTTCTCAGGACTATAATCAGTGCAGTTTGATTAAAAACCACCAAAATAAATAGGATGCTAACTCAGCTTTTGCTAAATCTCTGGTGCCTATTATCCGTTTGTCTGTTAAACCACAAAGACGCTTTATTTCCTAAGAAAATCCTGAGGATTAAGTGTAATCTGGGACGTAGTCCCCAGGCTGGCTTTGCAGCCTGTAAAGAGTCTTTGGTTCTTGTTCTGATCACCTGATCTGGTGTGACCCGCTGGGCTTCCTCTTGGACACGGTTTTTATTTTAACCGACCTGTTCTGTGACAACGTTTGCATCTTCATTCTGGCTCGGTTCTGGTTTTAAAAGCTCCGACCGGGCAATAAAACCCTCAAACCGTTTAACTGTAAAGATTTCTTTTTCATCTTGTTGGACTAAAACTCTCCCATCAATCTGTCAGACATCAGTGCTTTAAATCTACTTCCTGTGAGGTTTATTTGGCTGTTAAATAATCCAGAAGCATTCTTTTAATCTGCACATAGTCATGACGTCGTCCCCACAGAGCCTTCTGAGGGCATCCAGCTTCTCTTATTTTAAGACCCAAATCACATCGTAATAAACCTCTTAAGATGAATGTTTTTACAGCGTTTTAATCAAACTTTTAGTAGCTGATTAGTAAAGTAGTTGTTCTTTTCTGCCAACTCGTATTCTTCATTGATTTATGATCTTCGGCGTTGCAGAAGCTGCATCCATCAGCGAATCTTAGCTACACACTAAAAAGAGCCGAGGAGACGAGAAGACTCATAAATAATTAGCTGTGTTTAAAATTTAACATTTTCGGCTGGTTTTTCTATAAATGGATAAAAAAATACAGAAATCAGCTGCACTGATAAATATAAAATAACCAGACTCAAGGTCAAAGGTCAGGATGTTCAGTGTCTTTCTTAAACCCTTAAAATATTTACAAAAAAAACGAAGCGGGTTCAGATAACGGATGGATGGATTTACAAAACAAAAACATTCTCACCAATGCAAAAGTAGAAATGTTTAAAACATTCAGATCCTTCAGTCAGTGGTTAAGTAA
The DNA here is from genome assembly GCF_043380555.1 of Nothobranchius furzeri. Lineage (NCBI taxonomy): Eukaryota > Metazoa > Chordata > Actinopteri > Cyprinodontiformes > Nothobranchiidae > Nothobranchius > Nothobranchius furzeri. The sequence goes on from NC_091744.1 coordinate 81,798,092, forward strand.
AGGAGTCCAGAGATGACCTTTGACCTCTCAGGTAATTCTGCAGGAGGAACGATCAGGACTCAGGAGAATCCCAGGAAACCGTCATCATCAACACAAAAACATGACTAAATTCTAAATATAAACGCTGACATCTTGAAGGCTGAGTCCTGTGGACACCAGCTCATCTCAGATGGACAAATGTCCACAGATCAGGGGCGAGTACAGACAAAGTTACCATTAATGAAGAAAGGTTGGATTTTTGAGCTGCTAAAATCTGAGATCCAACATCAACAAATGCAAACTCTGAAAAACCCAACGATTAATGTCTAAAGAGTCCGAACGTTCAACAGGAAGCAAAAGGGCAGCAGCGGAGGGAACGCTTTGCATTTCATTACATCGCATTCAGTCACCATTATGAATTCATTTTACTTAATGACAAATTTAAACGACTGATCATGTTAAAGTTCTTCTTGCTGCATGTTGGGAAAATCCATGGACATTCCTGGGAACTGAGTTCATATTTGATGACAGATGCAAAGTAAACGCTCTGTTTCTTATTCACACTAAATAAAGACAAAGATAAAATATGAAACGTGCAGGTGTGAGGTGCAGCTGCATATTTACGTCTTCCTTTTGCATGTCGGTGAAACCTGACAGAAAAATACACTTTCAGTGTAGAAAGGAAAGGAAAGGAAAGGAAAGGAAAGAAAGGAGACTAGATAAAGAGCAAGTCACCCCCAAACAACTTTTTTTCCCTGATAAACTATATAAATGTGTGTCTAATCGTGCTGCAGACACGTGTAGTCAATAGTTTTACACTTTAGTGCATTTGAGTTAAAATGTTAATTTTCTGCCTAAAACTGTCAGTGTTGTGCCGTTGTCATGTAAAAACTCTGCACTGCATTTGAATTTAAATCTGCCATCGCTATTGGCTAAGAGGTACCCTAGAACGTTAGCTGGTACCATATGATGTCACAATGTCGTTGTGAGCCTGTGGCTGTGTCTCAATTCAGGGTCTGCATCCTTCGTCGGCTGGTTACGTCACAGCGCCGCGACCAGGCCTGTCCCAATTCGAAGACTCTTTCAAATGCGGTCGACGAATCCGGCCTTCTTTTCGCCTGAATGAAGGATGGGTCCGGTGTATCCTTCAGTGGTTTACATTTCCCAAGATGCCTTGCGGGCCGGATGGCAGAACTTTTAAAAACAATGGCGGACAGTGAAGCGGGAGCTGTCGGAGAGGATTGCGCATATAAATGTCAGTATAAACTTGAAAACTGTTCGGTTAAGGACTTTTTGTGATACATGAACGTTATTCTAGTTAGAAATGTTACAGTAAAAGTGCTTGTATTGCGGTCTTGGCTCGTATGTTCGGCCGCTCGGTGTCGTACTTCTCCCGCTACGTTTCCCCCTGATTTTGATAGAAGTTTGTATTTTAGGGACAAAAGAGAAAACCACGGGACTTTATTAAGCTTAGGGCGGAGATGGACCACATGATCACTGGAGCAAAGTATTCGGCGGCTGTGGCATGGAGGTACAACAACATCTCATATTTTAAAAACTGTTGTTTGAGTTTAGTTTCTTATGCAAAAACATGAAAGGAATAACCCGTTGTCCTCTTTTCTCTTCCTGTTTCTTTTCTTACATGTTTGTTAAGACTATTCTGGAGAAAATGGGCATCCAGGGGAAGGTGCCAGCGATGACCAGCTTCTGGAGCTGATCAGGGAGGACACGAGGCCGCAGAGGGAGGCAGAGCAGCAGAGGACAGGAGAGAAGGAAGAACTTTGACAGCTTTTTACTTTGCTAGAAAAAATGGTTAAGAAAGATTAAACATGTACATATAAAAGAAATATCTAAATAAAATCAGTTCTGCATTAAACTCTTGAATTTTATTTTTGTTTACAAATGTGAATTGTTTACTAGAGGGTCTCCGCTGGGTCTTGAAAAGTCTTAAAAGGTGATAAATCGGTTTTGGTCAAATTAAGACCCTTAGAAAGTATTAAAAACTATTATCACATCTTTGCTCAGGCTCAGCTTGTCGAAAGTATTTTCTCTGAATTAGCTCTCCAACAGTCAAGGAAATGATTAAAAAGCTAAATAAAACTTTGAGCTCCATCATTTAAAGTTCCTTCTCCCTTCTGCTCAGCGGTTCCACGGTTGCTAGGTGACAGAAGTTTGCCGAGGGAGTGGCGGGAATTCATGAAGGCTAGGCCTGTCCAAATTCACAGCCATTAACATCCGGTCTACTCGGCCGACGGAGGACCCAGCCCACGTCGGCCGAGTAGACTGGGTCCTTCGAAGGATGCAGACCCTGAATTGAGACACAGCGTGTGTGTGTGTGTGTGTGTGTGTGTATTTGTTAGCGGCTCCGCCCTCTCGGTCTGCTAGGCAACAGCATTTGTTGCATTTTTCAAACAGGAAGGGGGAGCGGAGTAATACTCTGGTAGGGGTGACTTGCTCCAAGTTAAAAATGGACTCCTCACCCAGCAGGAGGTGTGTTTGACCGCTGCAGCCTGTCAGACCGCACAGAGGGCAAACACACCCGTGTAATCCTCATTTAAACCCGCTTACAGTTAATTAGTTTTATTTCATTACATCTAAACATCCTGTAAACTACTTAACTTTATCACATGCTTAACTCACTTATCAACATTTAAGTTAATCAAATGTGTTTAAAATACACAATTAAAAGCATTTTAAACACACAATAGGTTTACTGTCGTTTAAACGGCAAATCTGGAAAACAGATGAGCTTAAAAGTTTTTCATGCCTCAACAATGTTCTAACATATCATAGCTATAAATATGTTGTGGAGATTTAAAAAAAATAATTGAGTGGTTCTCTCACATTTGTCTAAAAACCTCCACAAATACCACGGCTCACCAAACCACCGCACATCCCTGGGACCTCCACTCATCACACACTCACGTGTTCAGCACCAGAACACCACTTGTGTGTGAGAGGTTCTCCTCTTAGTAACACCAGAGAAGGAGAAACAGCCGGCTGCTACCGCTTCAGCTTTAGGACAAACTACCAGAGTCCCAAAAAGAAAATCACCATCTGGATTCACGTGCAACAAAAGACGTTTGGACCTAGAAAACAATGACTGGTGTTTAGTGCTATCTTGTTTCCCCTGGCAATGCAGGTTCCTGCTGCATTTCCTGGACCCCCTCAGTGACATCATGGCTTGATGAGTGGCCAGGATTGTCTAATAAACCTCTTTCCTATATTTTGCAGATAATTTAACAACAGTTGTTATCTGCTGTTGTAAAGGACAGGAATTAACATCCTGGATTTTCTTACGAGTCTCACACACACACACACACACACACACACACACACACACACACACACACACACACACACACACACAAACACAGCTTTGCTGAGCCCAATCACATAATTATAGATGACAAAAACCCACGTCTGCAGCTGATTATCTGTATTAAATCATTAGGAGTCTGCCGTTGTGGTGCTCAGAAGTCTTCTCCAACCTCGACTAATTAACTCATCAGAAAGAGCTTCACAGAGGTTAATCAGATACCGAGGGAGCAGACGGAGCCACTCAAACACGACTGGTTCTGCCTCCTCTCCGCGTCGTGTTACTGGGTTAACTTCCTGTTTCTGATTCGCTCGACTTTTTATTACCATCAAGAATCTGGTCTGAAGTCAGAGGGTCAGAGTGGAAACTCACATAGGAGATGCTGGACACCGGAAGGTTTGTTTCGGACTGATAAATAAACCAGAATATGTATAGAGTGTAACAGGAATAATATTTGGGGGGATTTATTGACCCTAAACTCGGCTGGAAGTGTACAAATTTTGTTAAAGTCAAAGTCTACAGTTAAATAAAGTTGAAGACATTGTTAATAAAAACGATTTAGTCGAATTTTATTCCATATTTATGGGGCGTGATCTCTTATGTTGACGTGTTTGATTGTTTTGAAATAATAAATTAATTAAATCCACATAACATTACCTGTGATGTGAGATTTAAAGGTGCCACGAGGCCATTTAAGGGCCACCAGGGTGTTCCTCACCTGGAAGCCCTGATGTGGCTCCTCCACCTGGGATGATCTAATTCAGACCTCTGAGGCATGTTGTCCTGAAGCTTCCAGATTCCTGAGATGAACCTGCTTCCATGAAGCAGTGTGGTCTGATCCAGTTTACTCCTGTTGCTGGTTTCCCCCCTTGAACATCATCCCGTTAATGTAACACCCTCCAGAAGCTCCTGACCGAGTTCATCCACTTCCCCCTGAGGCCACGCAGACTCTCCTGGCTTGAATTTAGGATTTACTAAGGGCGAGTGGGCGTGAACTACAACTTGGTGTGATTTCCACCATGTTTTATGTAAATCAAGACTAAGAAGTCAGAATGATGACCCATGCAACACTGAAATGATAAAGCTCAGATTTTTCTGCTGATTCCCAGATATTGTCTGGTAGCTGGAATCGGCATTTATTCAGCATGATCGGTGTGACTGATGAGCAACTCTCTTAAGTTTTATCAAGAATAATGGTAATAAATAAACTACAAACAAACAAAAAATAATTAACAATTTTTAATAGTTTCAGATGCTTTGAGGCTTATGATTCTGATTAAATTGATGCGTTTCTCAAACGTCTATAGAATTTAATCATCTGCCTCCTTGTGGGGGCCCCAGTGTACTGCAGCGGACCAGAGCCAATTAAATTCCTTAATTACTGTAGTAATGTTGTGTATTTACCTAGTTAAATTTTTCAATTATTTTTCAATAATTTTATTGATCTAAAAGCTGATAAATGGCTCAAACGTTTGAAGATGTTTTTTTTTTGGTCTTTAACCCTTTATAAGGCCAACGTCCATATTTAGACACTTCCACCCACACCATAAATGATGTTGGTGAGCCTTTTCACAAACTCTTAGAATTACGGGATTTTACCCAAACAATCATCAAAGATCAAGCTAGTCACGGTTTGCGCCATGGCGCCTCTCCACCAATCAGTGTGGGGCTATAATGTGCCAAATATTGGTGTGTCTGCAGAACCAGAGAAGTGCTCGGTCTCCTCTTGCGTTTACTGTCAGATCTCTAAACCTAACAATGCTAGGTTTATGAAACTCTCATGTCACAAGTCTGACTAGTTGTGCTAAATAAGGACAAATGTGTCGTAAATGTTAAACTCAATGAAGTCGGTGAAGTCATCGTATGAGTATCAAATCTGCCATATTTGAACATGCGCCCTGAACAAGTAAGTAAGTAAGTAAAAGTTTATTTATAAAGCGCCTTTCGCAGATATGAATCACAAAGCGCTGTACAACATGAGTAAAATCAGGGCAAATACCTCAAACCGATAAAAACAGGTCATAAAAAAACAATAGCAGTGACAAAATAGTAAACAAAATCTGGAGTAAAAACAAAGTCAAGGTATGAACAAAGACAAAGCCATCTTTCAGAATATTTAGCGGGGGAACGCCCGGATGAAAAGGTGAGTTTTCAAATGATTTTTGAAGACCTCTACAGTTTTGGAGAGACAGAGTTTTTAAGGCAGACTGTTCCAAAGTCTGGGGGCAATAGTCTGAAAGGCCCTGTCCCCTTTGGTTTTTAGTCTGGTTCGAGGAACAGCCAGGAGGTTTTCAGATGTGGATCTAAGGTTCCGTGAAGTGGTGTGTGGGGAGAAAAGCTCAGACAGATAGCTTGGAGCCTGGTTGTTAAGAGCTCTATAGGTCAGCACTAATACTTTAAATTGAATTCTAAATTCTACCGGGAGCCAGTGGAGGGACTGTAAAACTGGAGTGATGTGAGTTTGTCTGCTGGATTTCTGCATTTTGGATGGCTTGAAGGCGTGAGAGGGAGGTTTTGCTGAGACCAGTAAAAAGAGCGTTACAATAGTCCAAGTGTGATGAGGCAAAGGCATGGATGTTTATTTCCAGATCTGCAGTAGAAACCAGTTTACGAACTTTTGAAATGTTTCTCAGGTGAAAGAAACAGGAGCGGGAGATGGTTTTGACGTGTGAGTCTAAACTTGAAACTGGATCAAAAATAACTCCCAGGTTTCTAATGTTGGCCTTGGCTGTTGGGCAAAAGGAGGCAATTTCCTGCTCGATTTCTGGCTGAAGTTCCGGGGGTGCAGAGATCAGGGTCTCTGTCTTGTTGGCGTTGAGAACGAGAAAGTTGCTGGGCAGCCAGCCTAGGAAAAAAATTATGATTTTTTTTGGTAAAGTCTGTTATTTAGACATAATCCTAATATTAATGGTACAGTAATAATAACAATTATGTTGTTGAATATATTTTACAGTTTTAAATTGAGACTTCTCTTGAAAATGGAGTAGCACAGGTATTGTACCAAGCAATCTCACCATCAGTGATGAACAAAGATCCTCAAATATAGAATATTCTAATAATCTATATTTGATCAGAAATAGTATTTATGTTTAATAACTTTTCAAAAATATTCCACAGTAATCTGTTTTTATAAAAATATACCATATTGTTGAATATTTGTGATGTATTCTGTATTTTTGAACAGTGATGTAATGTTCTAAAATTAGCAAGATTATTCTCAAGTGTCTATCTACAGTATATGATCAAATGTAATGTTTATTTGACTTGTTCATTTGTTTTTATTTTGTGATTGTTTTGTTTACCAGAACAGGGCCAACTTCTGTATTTGATCACTTTGTTTTCTCTGATTTCTGCATGAAAAAAAAATATTTTAGAAAATTGTAACAACAGAAATACACTTTGGTTATTAACTACAATAACAGCCTGGGGTTGAAATAAAAAAAACTTCAATGAGTGCCCTATAAAGGGTTAAGTTTAGCTCTGCTGGTACAGAAGTGACCAAAAGACATTCCACTTTTCTTGATTCTGGAAATCATATTTTAAGGATGAGGAATTCCGGGAATGATGATCAGCATTTTAACACGTTTTCTTCTCATCCTGTTAATTCACTCACTTTTAATCTGTACATCTGCACGTTAGATCGGTTTCTATTTGATTTTCTGTCCCTCGTCTAAAGGTTTTGATGATCAAAAGAGGTTTTCGCTGGGCTCACGGAACCTGAAAGGCCCAGGAGGCTCCAACATTATAAAAATAGTCAGCTGCATCATGAGAATTGAGGGAACCAGTTTGTTTTAGAGCTCGACCCACATACAAAGGAGAGGGAAGACTAGAATACCCTGCTCCATCATTCCCTCTTTTTAGAGCAAGATGAAGTGATTGTAAATGATTTGCATGGACGGGTGGGAGTGTTTGGGGCATGCAGAGGTTCCAATCTCCATCTGTCCACTCCTCCTTCCAGATGGACCCTTTTTCTGATTCAGTCGACTCCGACGTGCTGAAGTTGTGATTTTCTAAACAATAGCATTGTTAGAAGAAGATCCTGAAGTTTACGGGTTGTGCTGCAGAACACTTGAGATCCGGTAAACTTATATTTCCCTTCTGACAAAGAAAGTACACTTAACCCCCCCAAAGATACAAGTAAATTTTGGATTCTCAGAACTTCTTCTTTTAGACTGAATCTTGCATAAAATTCAAGGGCATCTGACCTATGAGAATCCACCCAATTGGCCAAATGGGTGAAGAGCTCTGTTTGATTTGTTCAAAAAACATCATGCTTCCATTTGATTGACAGAATGCATTATGTGTAGCAAACATTTGAGCTGACCATTCATTGCGATATTTATCTGTTCTTTGCGATATGCATATTGTGCATGCTAATATCGCGATAACGATATATTTGTGATATATTGTGAAGCCCTAACACACACACACACACCCAAGGATAATTTAGAGAGACCAATCAACCTGACAGTCATGTGTTTGGACTGTGGGAGGAAGCCGGAGAACCCGAAGAGAACCCACACGTGCACAGGGAGAAACTCCTTTCACAGAGAGACCCCAGGCCAGGACGTGAAGCCCGGACCTCCTTGCTGTAAGGCAACAGCTCTAACCACTGCACCACCGTGCAGCCCCATAACATAATTATAAACATTTAAACAAAATATGAATATATGAATGTAAATGTATAAAAATACTTCTATTAAAAATTAAAACAAACATAAATATATTTGACAGCAGTAAATGTGGCATGAGGTAAAGATGAAGTTCTGAGGAGATGAAAAAGAAAAGCAGAATAACTGAGATTCATTCAAACTAAGCAAAGATCTAAATACAGGTCTGGGGTCTCATTTATCAAACATTGCTGGAATCCTTACTAAAACCGTACTTAAGCTCAGCAAAAAAAATGTACTTACGCCAAAAAGGTTTGTGATCTATCAAGCATGGAGTACGCACAGCTGCACGCAATCTCCGCTTCATATATCGGAGACAAATGAGAATGTTTCTCAGCTGTTTTTTAGTCACATCCCGCCCTCACCACGCCCACTTACTGCTGTACATAGTCAATGCAAAGTGCCTTTTGGATCTCATACATTTAAGGCCCTGTCCACACGTAGCCGGGGATCTGCCAAAATGTAGATATTTTTCTACGTTTCGCCTGTCATCCACACGAAAACTGAGTTTTTTCACACGAAAACAGATCTTTTTAAAAACTCCGGCCAAAGTGAAGATCTGCGTTTTCTCCGTTTTGGGTGTCTGCGTGTGGACGGACAAAACCGGAGTTTTAAGGTCCGCAACAAAAAATGCCGACATCACGTGTGCGACCTGTGTTTACACTAGCCGGCATCATGGAAGCCCTCAGAGCTGCGCTCTGTCACTACCCAATCCATCAATTGTCCAAGCGCTTTCTGCTTGTTTGTTTTTGCAAGTGGAATGACTGCTCCTTGCGGAAGACCACAGACGAAGGACGAGGTTAAGAACGGGGAAGAAAAGTGGATGCAAGTTTTTGGAGGGGCGGATATTCGTTTTTAAAAAACCCCGGCTACGTGTGGACTAGGCCTAAATAAGCCGGCTTGTTGCAGCATTTCAATCACAACCGCAGATCAAAGAAGCGCAATTTCACAGAAGCAGAAGTTAAGGTACTTGTGGGTGAGGTGGAGAAATGAAAGGAAGTGCTTTTGCAAAACAAATAAGAGAAAATCCACGGAGTGGCACAGCGTTGCTGAAGCCGTCAATGTTGTGAATTCTTCAGAGAGATCTGTGGCGGGTATAAAAAAAAATGGTCCAATCGGTATTCGATCCCCAGAATCCTGAGTGAAAGTCACGCGTGCTAACCAGTCAGCCAAACGGAGATCTCCCTTGTACGAGTAGCCAGGGCGCATGATCAATCGGGTCACAGTGACAGGACACACACACTGTCACAGACGCATGACATTCTGTCTCAATCTGCCCCCCTGCTGATATTCTGCATTCCGTATTCTGCGCTTCAGGCTGTGTGTGTGCGTGCGCATGTGTGTGTGTGCGTGCGCATGTGTGTGTGTGGGGGGGGTCTTGTTCTGTGTGAAAACGAAGCAGTACAAGCGATAATGCTGCAGGATCTCATCATTGTATCCTTCTCAGCAGCAGCACTGCAGGTGCTCTCCATGTCCAAAATGTGCGTAAGCCAGGTCCTTAGTCAACTTAAAGTTGCGCACATTTTCCGCTAAGTTTTCTTTCATAAATCCCAAAGTTTGCATGGAAAGTTGCTTACACAGTTTTCCGACCCCATTTTGTGCGTGAGCAAGCTTGATAAATGAGGCCCCAGAAGTTTAGAAGATATTTGAAAATGCTTCCTTAAATTAGGAACTCATTTGAAAATGTACCGAATCCTGAAATTCAGATATCTGAGAACCACATTAGAACGTTTAAACAGTAGCTTGTAGAAACATGAACGAACCACTGAATGGAGGACACATGAGGCTTTAGCAGATACGAGTTAGGCCCAATTTAAAGCATCTTCCAGCAGCCGACAGCCCAGCACAACCGAGGGGTCTTCATCACGGGCCGACTTCCAAAGTGGTGTCAGCCCAGTCCGCCTGTCTCTGGCTGGATCGGCTCTGCAGCAGCTGGCACCGGGCCTCGGGACGCAGGACTTTCCTTCTTATTATTCCTCTCACAAAGCCGATGACTAATGGGAAGAAAAGGAGATGAGAGGAGCAACGGTGCAGCAGACGTAGCAGGGAGAGAAGAGGAAGACGTGACATCAGGCTGATTTTTATTTATTTATCTGAATGTAAAGCTGTTATAGTTTAGACCTTGATTCCAGCTCAGGACTGAGAGGAAGAAACGAGGACCTGTGTGATTTTGAAACTCGTGTAAAAAAAAAAGTAACTAAGCATGTTACAACAAATAAAACTTGTAATAAATGGAAGTTTTTAAGATGAAAAAGTAAAACTGAATGGAGGGAAGGCTTTAACATGAGGACTGGAACAAATTATTTGATAATCACAGTGCTGGATTATGTTTCCCCACAGCTACTCGCCTCAAAATAAAGCTAAACTAAACCCAATTTAAAGTCGTCTGGCTGCACAAATGAGTCAAATTCCCATTTATTGCAAATAAAAATGGATTTATGACCAAAGCTCCTTTAGATTATAGGAAGATAAAACAGAAGCAGATTTAAGGTGGAATTTGGGTTTAGAAAATGCGTCGAGAGGAAACGGATTATTTTACGGGACAGTTACAGCAGGATGTAATTCAGAGAGAGGGTGTAAAAACTCATCAGTAAGAAAAGTGAATGTCAGATGGTTGAAGAATCCGAGCTGCTTGGTGAACTTCCAGGCCGATGAGATCTTTGGACTTCAGAGGTTCTTCATCAGCATCCTCTCTTTGTTACCGTGGTTATAAATTATGGTTAGATTAGGTGGATTATTTGAGATTATCGTTAATGTTTCTGTTGTAAAAGGTTTTATTGAGCGATGATGTCAGACTCTCTCTCTGATAAAACAGCCCTAACAAAACAACTACTAAGTAGCTGCTTCATGCTAATAAGAGCTAGCAATGCTAATTACCAGAGCTGCTAATTAGCCTACCCTCCTCACCGTTAACACTTGTTAACATTCTAGAGATAAAAATGATCCCCATTCAACCCACAGAGGCTTGATGACGCAATGCCCCGTCCCAATTTGGCACACTTGTGTACTATGCACTCGAACCCTACTGTGCACTTCCTCCAAGTGCACTTCACAGAAGACCGTAGGGCGCAGTGAGAGTATTGGGATTGGGTCTGACATGATCAGTCTTCGTGTGTGTCACACCTAAAACGGTCTGGATGGAAACATGTTCTTTGGTCATTATCTGTGACTTCTGGGCTTTTGTAGATCATCACTCAGATGACCCCCCCACCCCCCCCCCACCCCCCGAATGCTGTTAAAATGAAAAGTCCTTTTAACAGGAAGTAACCTTAAACATTTTCAGACACCACCTTGGGTCAGGGTCTGCGCTTTTGGAGAGAATTTTGTTTGTTTACATTTTTGCTCTTGTAACCCAACCCGTGCAGGGGCCTCCCTACACCCCGGACTCTGCGTTGTGTAATTTTGTGTTGGATTGGGGTGCACAATAGAGAGACCAGTCAGACACAGGCGTTCAATTTGTGGCTCGGACCGTGCCGTCTTTTTCTTTATTTAGATCAGGGTTTCTCAACCATTTTCAGCTAAGCACCACCACCCCCACCCCCCAAGTCATGCTGAAATCCCTCACTGCCCACCAATGAAAGAGAAACTGAAAGTTTTTTGATACAAAAATCATTATTAAAAAAATTCAGCCTTGAGTTTGAAACTGTTTAAAACAAATATGTCATTAAAAAAAGTTTCATAAAAAATGTTTTTAGCTATTAGCAATGAGATATTGTAGGAAGATAATAATCATCGGTCCAGTAAATTCGAGCTTCGAGCAAACACTGCTAATGCTGCCTCTTTTAGAGTGTCTCTCTTTTAATTACCTGAAAATAGTTCAGTTGCTTTGGAGCTTTGACTGGATGCCTTTTGGACAAGTGCTCCTTATGCCGGGAGGGTTTCATTGCTTCGTTTGAAAAAACTTGCTCACAAAGCAGGCACATGGGGAGTTGTGGATTCGTGGGTGAAGGAATACATCCATACCGAAGGTAGTCCACATTGTTCTGTCAACACTTATTTTTATTCTGAGCCATTGTCTTTTATGAATGTCCTGTACCGCTAGCGCCCACCATTAGCATCTCAGCGCCCCCTTATATAGTCTGAACGCCCACTGGGGGGCGCTACAGCCCCCGTTGAGAAACCCTGATTTAGATGATGGGGCAAACACCACTCCGACTCCGCTGCTGGCCTTCACAAATCACAGTAAACACTGAACCCAAAAATGGTGCCCGCGCCAACGATAAAACTGAACTACGGTGTCCTGCAGAGGACAAATTGTCAAAATTGCTCAAATCTACAATATATATCCAGCTCAACAGCGACACCTTGTGACTTCTTCCAGTCACTGCCTTACACTCTAAACCAGAGGCGGGTGGATTTGTTTCTTTCATGCTTTAATCTTGTTGTGTTTATCTGCTCCTTGTTGAAGTGTATTTAAGGTGGAATGTATCCCCGCTGTATTTCCATTTTGCTCTTTCCCCCGTGCTGTTTTTATTATGAGCATCTAAATGTGACTGAATTGCTCAGCATGCAGTGAAATTTACCGTACAGTTGTTGAAATGCATATGCATGATGGAGCCTCAAATCCCTGCTAATCCTCACAGTGCCGATTTCCTTAAAATACACAGTAAATTTGATGCATTACACGGCCAAACAAAACAAGACGTTTCCAAAGAAAAGGCTTGTTTTACAGAATTGGACTGGCCCGACAAACAGAACATGAGCACTTTTGTGTTGCTACTCAGCAGTTTTTGATGAAAACATAAAAAAAAAATTACATTATAAATTGCATTTAATCTCAAACAAAGTTTATTTTTACTCCAAATCTTCATCTGACGTTGGCATGAATGCATGAGTTGGTGAAACACTTGGTAGTGATTTATCGGATGTGTGAGGATGCTCCGTGGGTTTTGCTGTTGTTGTGGTGAAGGATAAGTGGATAATATGGCCTAATTAATGTAGAGATAATTAAGTGAAGAGGAACAGGAAAGGACACCCGTTGTGCAGGTCTACATAGAAGATGGTCTACGTAGAAGACATTTTAGTCATGAAAGTGTGAAATGCTGAGAAATGGAAGGGATGAGGTAGAATAACTGGGATGGATGGATTTGAAAAAGAAAGGAAGCACAGAACTGAATTTTGGCCAGAAAAACCTTTTCAGACCAACCTAAACCCTGCTCCTCCTACTCCTCAGCAGCAGCAGTAGTAAATCTGATCATGAAGCAGTGAAACAAATGTAGAAAGAGGACAAAACACTTCCAGACACAGTTTGAGGGGAGCTAAATGGAAACGATGATAATCAGAGACTTTAAGTGTCTCGGTTTCTCTAAAGCCACATCTCTGCTGGGCTGTAGCCATGGAAACCCACTCTGCATCCTTTAAGAGGAGGTAATTTGTTTGCTCCAATCTTAATTATGTCCTGTGCAGCCACTCATTTTGCACGAAATGACAATATAATAATCTTTATAATTGATGCATTCTGATGAGGAGACATGTAGGTGGATAAATATTTACTCGGCTTGGGCGGCCTGTCCGATCCATCGTGGCTAAGCTGGAGTCACACGGAGAATTGATGAAAATGTTAGATTTGATTTTCTAAATCCAACATCAAAGCAGCAGAACAAAACTGAGTCAGTCAGGAATCTGTGGAAGTGCTGTTAAATCTCTCCAGATCATCCTGAGTGCGTGTAAATCTTTAGTCAGACAGGACGTGAGCTATCTGCTCTCATTTTGTCTCTACCAGCATTTTCAATCATCTGCATCTCTGAAATGCGGCGTTAAACTTCCTGCTTTGGCTCTGTGATCTTAAAGATCAAGTACCGCCTAAATTAACCCTCCCACTGTCCTAATGGGTGTGACCCCGCGAGGAAAGTTGACCATTGAGCAGGGTTGATGGTTTATCCCTTGGGTCCATGTGGCAGGGTTGGGGAGTGAGCACCACCTCACCCCTGCTACGTGGACCTCAAGGGATAAACCATCAACCCTGCTCAATGGTCAACTTTCCTCGTGGGGTCACACCCATTAGGACAGTGGGAGGGTTAACATTTTTTTTGGTGATAATCTGTAAAGATGAGTGTCTAATAGTGCTGAACACACATGTCATCATTAGTGTGGCAGTTTAGTGCAACTTACCTTAAATTAATATTTCAGCCAAAAACTATAATTCTATCTCTATCTTCAGGTTAAAAACTCTGCTCCACATTCATGTAGAACCAGCTGTGGCTGATGGCTAAGCTGAAAAACGTGACGTTGTCAGCAAAGTACTACGTGGCTGCACAACACTTTTCTCCAGGTGAGGCAGCCGCACCTCCACCTGGCTCAGCCACTCACCTGCTGATATGACACGTTAGCGCTCTGAGCCGCTCGTCTCCTTGAGTAAAATGCCCCCCCTTCATCTAATGATGGTGGTTAACAGGAAATCCTCCAGAATGCTGCAGAATCCGTCTGCTCTTCTCCTGAGCGGTAAGTCTACTGTGAGTGGGTTGAGGGGGTTGCGGTCTATCACTACCTCAGTGCCACTCTCTCGGTCCGCCTCTTTCAGAAGTGTTTTCCTAACAGGAAGTGTGGATGACATACGTCTCCACCCCATGCATTGACCCTCACCTTAAGTAGATGAGTTTCTGTGGCAAAATTCACCAAAACCATCGTCGGACCTGGAAATCTGAAAGACAGAATTCCCTAAAGCATCACGTGGAGACCACCTTAGGGCTGATTTACCTGTGAGGACATTGGAAACTTCAGCTTCGTTAAAAACGAACAAACAAACCTGATTTTAACTGCAGTCGAGTGCGTTTGAATCCCAAATGTGGGATTTAAGTTTTGGAATGAATGAACGAATAAATAGAACATAGCAGACAAAATAATAACTTATAATAATTTGCAGATAGATGAAATAAAGAAAAAAAAAAGACGGAAGATGAAAGGAAAATGGGAGGAAGTCTTAGTGATGAAGCATCGCCACAGAAAGGTGAGACGAGTCTGATGAAGGGCACTAGAGGGAAACACACACCTGCTAGAGCCAAAATGGCTGCTTCCTATTGTTCCTGAGTCACTCCCTAAATGAAGCGTGATGGGAGAAAGTGATAGAGGGAAAAGAGTGGAGAACAAAGACGGATGAGATGGCAAGATTCCAAGTTGATGGGAGGAGGCGGGAAAGAAATGGGAGATGTTGTCAGTCCGGAATGTGTGTGATGCCCTTGTGATGATGACACTTTAATGTTTTAGCATCACAAACACACACTGACACCCTCTGCAGAGGCGAGGAGGAGATGAGGACAACAAGGTCATTGGGAGAACGATCAGCTGATAACAGCTGCTCCACTGCAGGATCTCACTGATGTCTGAGGTCAAACGAGAAGGAAAGACAGAAGATGGAGAGAAAGGAAAAACATCCTGACAGGGTAATGAAGGGGTTTAAAGTACCAACACCCATCTGGACAGATGACCTGGGAGCAGCTGTGAGGTGGTGGTGGTTGGCGGGGGGCATGGAACTGTGACCTTCAGCTCTTGCTGGGGAGGTTCACAGCTGAGTGGAAGGAACTGGGAGGATTTACCAGAATCAGAGGGCATGGTTCTGACTCTGGGTCGGGCGGGAAGTTGGACCACAGGTAGAGAAGTTTAACCCTCCCACTGGAGTGAGCACCACCTCACCCCTGCCACGTGGACCCAAGGGATAAACCATCAGCACTGCTCAATGGTCAGCTTTCCTCGCGGGGTCACACCCATTAGGACAGTGGGAGGGTTAAGTATCTCTTGGTTCATGAGTCAGGGAAAGAGGGAGATGGACATGTGGATCCATCTTCACCGGTGGTCTCCAGCTTTCGGGAATGACTTAAGGAACAGGATCGAGTTTCTTCTGCTGGGTGGCTGATTAGCGCGAGGAGCTCACATGACAATCCCAAGCCAAACTTTCTAATAATAAAGTCATTTAAAAACTAAAAATGAGGCAAGTTGTGAGTTTCCCTATCAAACCATCCCAGGAACGCCTGACAAACGTTCCACAGGTGAGGACCAGAATGTAGGTGTTTGTTCTGACTTCGGGTAAAATCAGAGGAGCCGATAAGTAAACAAACAAAATAAATCCATTCCCAGGTAGTCAACGAAGAGACGTCATAATCTTGCCTCAATCGGTTTGCAACTTATCCCTATTTGGCTCAGAGTTTAGTCTCCAACTCTTCCCAAAGTCGTCCCAGACTAGTCTTCTTGCACTTTTTGACTCATGGAAGCTAGAGCTTTCCGTTTGTCTTCAGACAGGTCTCAGATATCCTGATGGCTCTACGCCTCTTCTGAGAGGAAATTTGTTCCTAAAATTCTGTCCGTATACTTTTTGATCTTGGGAAATCTTTTCTCTGCATTCGACCAATCCTTTGCAGTTCAGCATCTTGCCCAAGGATGTTTTGGCATGTGGCCTACCAGGACTGGGATCGATCCTACGACCTTTAGATCGTAGGACACCCGCTCCCCGTTCAGCCACGGCCTTACCACACCGAACGCAGCCATGTGGCTCACTGGAGAGATCTACCATCCTCTCAGATGTTTCCAGAAGGTCCATCATACCTTCTGTTTGTTGTGAATGTTAAATGGTTACATTTAGATCTTCAGTTTTGTGTCTCCATGAACCAGATTATTTACAGCTTCCTAAATGGGAAGTTGTCTGTTTGTCCTTGGTTTTTCCAAAAGTGAGTAATGGGACCAATAAATAATCCTGTAGTTGTGTTGGTGGAACTTCTCATTAGAGCTGAAAGGGCAGAGTCGAGCTTCACGCTCAAATTAACTGTGTCCCTCAGCTTGAATGTCAAATGGATGAAACGCTAAAAGCCACTAAACATAATCTTTTGTTTGGAGCAGAATGGGCTCTCCTCGTTTACATTTGTTTTGGTGAGCTCAGAAACAAGGATGCTTCAAAACAAACCTCTGGAATATTCTGTCCCCGAGGACGAATTTCACACCATAAAAATGCAAATGGGACAGAAAGCAGCAAATGATCTGCGGGCCGCGTGTCCTGCGTCTCTGACGCTGATTAGACCGATCAAGGTAGGAGACTCAGTGGTTTGTGTTGCTGTAACAACGCCGCCTCGCTCGCCGGCTGCCATGGCAATCCAACAAAAATAGAGCCGTGGAAAATAAAAGTTCTTGGACGGGTGGGTGTGCGAGCGAGGCAGACAGACTCGGCGGCATAATTAGAGTTTAACTGGAGGCTACAAGGAGCAGGATGTTTCATTCACAACCCAATATTCTGATTTTTATTCCGTTTTTGTGGCCTTTTTCGGCTCTCAGTGTCTCATTTACTGAATCTCTGCTCTGTTTGATTTCTGTTCCTTTTCCTCAAGAAGGAAATTAGACAAAGGAATAAAATAATGTAGAGCAACAGAACGGGCTCATGCAACAAAAGATTCATCAGATAAGGACACATGCTAATTTTATCAGGTCCCCTCTTGGTCTCATGGATCCAATAATTCCTCAGAGGTCCAGCAGACCAGCCTATATGGTACGAACAAGCATGTCATGGTTCTGACACTGAGGCTGAACTCCAGAGGGTCGTTAAGAGGCTGCCGTCTGATTGGCTGATCAGATGATTGTGTTGACGTGCTTTTGGACAGGTGCACGTCTAATTTCATGCAATATTTATTTTATCTTACTATTTTCTGCTGTTTTCTTTTTAATTTGACTGATAATGAAAGTTTCCTTATTGTTTCTAATTAAAATGTTTATTAATAAATTCCATTTATTCATCTTCATTTTTCTAACAGAATTCCACTTGCTGCTTTTTAACTGATATGTTTTTATTGTGATGAAGGAATTCATCTTTTATCTCATCTTTGTTCCTGCAGGATTTCTGTGAAACACTAAGTTTTAAGACACGAGGACCAACGTTACCTGTGCAGGTGAGATTGTCGGGCATCACAATGGGTGGACAGCTGGCATGAAGTGGGTGCTGCAGGAGATTAGAGATTAGTGGATTAGTCACCTTAAACTCAGCGGCCGACATCGATGTCGGGCACAGCTGGAGAACACAATTAAATTAGTGGAACGTAGCTTAGCACAGGAACATAAAACCACACACACACACACACACACTGGACAGATGCTACCCCCACCCTTCCCTTCTTCATCCGCTCACATCCAGCTGGAGAAGAGATGAGATTTGGGTCCGACTGGTTTTGTCTTTTTTCACCCAAATCAAATAAAGCAGCTTCATTAAAGTCTGATCGTGGTTTAAATCCCGTGTGGCGTTAGCGTGACGTCTTTGTGTTTCCTAGACTCTTCAGAATGAAGATGAAGTAAGACGTCTCCATCACGCCTGCCCCTCCTTCACTCCACATCGACGGTACCTGACAGGATCAGAACTTCTGCTTCTGTCTCTGAAAACTAAAGTTTGAAGGAAAAAGCGACAGGGAGGAGCTTTAAACGTGACCCTCTTCATCTTCTCAGAGCTTTGATGGATCTGCTTCACACAGCAGACTGAAGCAAGAAAGACCTTGAAGCGGAGAACAAAGGGGCAAACATCAGAGGAGCAGAGCAGAGGGAGAAAATCGAGGGTTTATTTGGTTAAAGGTCGGTTAGATGGCCATAAGGACAGACCTCCTCCCCTCTGCTGCTCCTCCTCCCGTCTTCCCTCTCTCTCTCCACTGATCTGCCAGCTTTTCTCAGCTCTGTCGCTCCAGTGCGGAGGGAGACAGCAGAGCAGAGGAAGCCGGGCTCTGCCTTCGCACAGATGGCAGAAAACAGGAGAGGTGCTGCATTCGCCCGACTGCTGAATCCCAGTGAAGCCGAACGCTGCTGTTGATGGAGAATGGGATGCACGATGGCTGGAAAACAGAGGAGGGAAAGTTCTAAAGTCAAGGAAAAGAGGGATAAATGAAGGATTTTGGATGCAGACGATCGCGCCGCAGCAGAGAGTAGAGAAACCTCAGCTGGACTGAGACCAGCCCACACGTGTGCAGGTTCTGATCCAAGGGTGGGTCGGCGTGACGGAGGGCTCGTCCCAGTCACCACACCTGGGTGGTTGTTGGACCGGGGACAGTGGCAGGCCCAGGGGCGGGGGCATGGCCGTGGGGGGGCCGCATCCCATCCTCCACGCTCCACAGGGACAGGAGCTTTGGCTGGGGGTCCTGGAGCTGGGGTCCACCCAAGGGGGCTCCCAGGCTGTTGGAGCTCAGGCCCTGGATGAGTGGAGGGGTGGTGCCGGTGGGTGGAGGTAGCATTGCGGGGGGCGGAGCAGAGAAAGGAGGCAAGGTGAGATGTTCCCGAAGACTCTGGTTCCTCCTCGGCACGGTGGCTCTGGTCTTCCTCACCTCGCTCTTCTTGTCCATGTCGCTTCGAGGGGGCGTTAGCTTCAACTATCTGGAGCCCCCCGGGTGGGAGGAGTCCAGGCGGGTGAAACTGGTGCCCAGCTACATGGGCACACATCGGCTGTCTCCACCTGAAACTCCGTTGCAGAAGACATGTGCCTGCTCTCGTTGCGTCGGAGACCCAGGAGTGTCTGACTGGTTTGACGAGAACTACGACCCGGATATCTCGCCCGTTTGGACCAGAGACAACATCCAGCTGCCCCCTGATGTCTACTACTGGTGGGTGGTAAGTAACGACACCCACAGTGGTATTCCACTTCTAACCATGAGGGGAGGGGCGTGGTTTGGTTAATTCAAAGTCAGCATCGTAACTGCAGACAGAGGTATTGTGTGTGGGGGTTTTTTTTTTTGGGGGGGGGGGGGGGGGGGGGGGGGGGTCAGTGAGGAAAAACTTTTCTAAGTATTTTCCAAGATGAAAATTTCCAAAGTTCTATAAAAGGAGATGATGTCATCATCTGGTTGTTTAGGGTAACAGGTTAGCATTAGTAACCGGTTGCTAGCTGGTTTTGTCCAGATTCAGCTGCCTTTGAAGTTCAGTCTTGATTTAAAGGGTCATTTTTGACAGGAAGTGAAGGATGTGATAAAAAGAGGAAGTCCTCGCTGTTGTAGTGTCGCTTGTTTTAGACACCAAAGTTCACTCATGTTTCCGATTCTCCAAAGAGAACATTCACCAACTGGCTCCTTCTGCTGCAGGTAAGATGCTGATTAGAGGCTGGCAGATTTATTCAATTTTTTCTATATTGGCCAAAATTATTTTTAAACGCAGATTAAAAAAATAATAATAATAAAGAATCAGGCACCTGTGTGGCCAACTGCCGCTACTACTAGACTTAAGAAAGGACCTGAAGGGCCCCAACAGTTTTTTTTAAATGTTTTGAGTTTGTTTTATAGTTTGTTTTTTTTTTTAAGTTCAATAAATATTAAGAGATTTATTGACTTATTTAATGTATATTGCACACAGTGAGTGTTTGGTTGTCTTTCACAATCAATGTGCTGCTGAAACACACACACACACACACACACACACACACACACCTTATCAGCCTTAATAAACAACTTTAGATATCAACCATCGGCAACAAAATTCTTGAAAAATCTGTATCGGCATCGGCCTTAAAAAATCCATATCAGTCGCCTCTAATGCTGATGAGTCTGAATGTTTCGACATGACTTTATTCATCCTTTGAATCTGTTCATAGTTTACTAAAGCCTTTGTTTTTTTTAGCTGAAGCTGAATCTAAACATTTGGTTCATTTCATAAACATGAACATAAAAAGAGCAACTTCTTTGTTACATTCCTTTCTATCCATTTTTACCGATAGATAGGTGCTCTGACGAAGGCAGTGGTGGATGCCGATACATGTAAGCAACGGCAAAAACAAGCTCTGTTTACTTTGTGTACGATGAAGAACTACAAAAAATGAAATCGGATAAAATGAGTAAATCTGCATTTTTAACCTTCTGGATCAGATCTCACTGTTTACCATCAGTGAGTGGGCGTGCTGCGTCTCCTGCGAGCTAATGCTGCAGCGCCCACAACTGGAATTTGATGACTGTCGGCAAAAAGCACCAGAGTTGTTTAAAGTGGTTGCAGTAACCACATTTTACCACAGGATGTCATTTTTACTTAATTTCTACATAATGCACCTTTAAATGAATCAAACTGATTAATTTAAGTGAGAGTTTCCCACTGACCCGGTTCTCTGAGGTACTTTTGCTTTTACCGCCATCAACAACACGTCGCACATTTTTAACCAGAAGGTCAAAATAAAAATAAACAAATAAATAAACAAATAAAATTAAACAAATAAATAAAAAATAAAATAAAGTAAAATGTGACACTTTCATATTTTTTCTTAAACTTCAATTTAATTTTTGGAGATTATCGGAGTTGGATTATCTGAGCCGAGACGTGACGGCTGAGTGTGAAAAGGATGGTTTTATGTGTCAAACAGCATCATCCTCCACAGATGCTGCAGGCACAGGAAATGACATGTCCGAGTCTGTCTAAAGATAACAAAATCTTCTTAGCAGCTCCTCTAAAGCTCGCTGATTAACAGCTTTCCTCGTGTTTGTTTGTTTGCCACCAGCTGAGCGCTGCACATAATCCAAAGTAAAACTATTACAGACTAAACATGCGAGGACAAACCTGCAGACCTGTGAGCCTCTGAAAGGCGGTTAGTCAGACTCTCCAACTCTGAACAGCTTGCAGATTTCATTGATTCAATTCATTATGTGGAGCTAATCTAATCATCACTGGGATTTACCTGCAAACGTGCTGCTGTGCATTATGGGTAAACACCTCTTCTTCAGTCTCCATTGTTCCAGAAGTCAGAAACTTTACCAACTTGAGTCGTGCTGCTGTGACAGAAGAAACATCCTCCTGCAGTCTTTTTCTAACAGAACATTCATGAACTTTAACATTTAACCGTTTTAGGAGATTCCCAGGAAAACCTTTGCTTATTCAATTCAATTAAAAAATACTTTATTAATCCCAGAGGGAAATTGATTGCTGTAGTAGCTCAGAATAATAATAATAATCAAGTCATCAAAGAGTTATTGTATATTACAATGGCTGTTGGCAGGAAGGATCTCCAGTAGCGGTCAGTGTTGCAGCCAAACTGAAGAAGCCTCTGACTGAAGACACTCTTCCGTTGTCGGACAGTCTTGTGAAGAGAACGCTCAGGGTTGTCCATCATTTTCTTGATTCTCTGGAGAATCCTTCTTTGCATTATCTCCTCCAGTGGTTCCGAAACTGCCGAAACTCTGGCTGAGTCCTTGAAAGGGCTTGGAGTTCCTCCATCTTGTTGGCCAGTGATCTCACGTTGCCCATTATGATCGATGGAAGAGATGGTTTGAATTTCCTCTTTCTCCGTTTTGCTCCCGCTCTGCACCCACGCTTCTTGCCTTTTAGCTCATTTAGGATTTGTGGCTTCAGTTCAGGTATTATTTCAGCCTTTCCCATGTTAATCAGCTGCTCCCGATTGTAAACCAGCTTGTTGCCATGGTTACGCGTCATAACAAATGCTCAAAAAGCTAAAAAATAGCAGTAAAAATCCTCCAAGCTTCACAGCACCAGAAACAGAAAAGTAAATTGTCCAAAAAATACAGTTTTTCTTGAGAAACTAGAAGAAAAAATGTCCAAGAAAAGGCAAAACTTACATATAGTCAACAGAGCTACTCCTACATGCAGCCACCCACAGCAGCGCAGTTCCGGGAAAAAAAAATGCACGACTTGCATCTGGACCACAATAAAACGAGTCCACTTAAAAACTATCAACGGTACAAAACAAAAGCATGATACAGGTTTTATAAATCAGAGCTTCTGCTTTTATGGTAGAATCACTTCATTCAGATTTGAACGTCCTTGGGTGATAAAAGTTACAATAAAAATAAATAGATAAATCAGACCCTATCTGTGTGATTGGTTGGTGTCGCGTTGTCTTCGCCGCTCCAGCAGAACCCGATTTGGCACTTTCTTCATCAACATAAAACTCCTGATTTGCATGTTTGGCTCCTGGGAATTCAGTCGGCCACATGAAAGATGTAACTTAATTATGCCTCCAAGTTAAGGGGAGTAATACATCATAATCACCTCCTCATCCCTCCTCACTGCTGAGCCAAGCAATCTCCCCCTACAAGCACAAACACCCTCCTCGTGCGCTCCTGCCAGCAGTGGGTTTAGAGTGGAAGTGGAACAAATGAAGCGGGTTTTCCTTCAACACCAGCGAGTCTGGGGGGAAAACTTCATCCATGTTTCTGACCTCCATGGAGGTAAAATCCAGAAGTCACTGAGCTGGAGTTGTGACCTCAGGTTTCCTTTGGCATGGAAGCAAACTGCCAGTGGTCCAGCTCCTTTTGCGACAGGGAGGCGATGACCAAGCAGGGAGAATGAGGAGATGTGAGAGGACGAAGACGGACGTAAAAAGGTTTAGGACAAAAACATTAAGAAATGTTTGTTTGGTTTATTTTTTGTTGTGAACAAAACAGCTGACCTGTGGGTAGACCTCCCAAACAATGTCCTATAATCTGCTGCAACGTCCTCCTGTTGCTGTTCACCCTTGTTCTGTTTCTTGGTGAATTAGGTGATTCAACATTCCCAAAATAATCAGGAAAAACAACACAAAACCACCATTTTTTACAACAAATCCTTTTCCACTTGGTAGCTTCAGCAGGATGTGGAAAATCTATACTAAGCCACAACATTGGCTCCTCCCCATTCAAGCTGGTCCCCATCTTATGGGCCATTCCCATCTGTACCGGGTCGGCCCGGGCCGGGTAGCGTAGGTTGTTTACATATCTGGGTGGCCTGGTATTTTTCCGGGCCAACCAAGGCTCATTCTCAGCCCTCTTCTCAAGGGGGTCTGCTTCAGGCCGACCAGGGCCAACACGCCCACTGCTGACAGCAAATTCACACCTTCCATTAGAGCAAGCCTCTGATTGGTGGGTAGAATCAGCCCACATGGGCTTAAGGCAAGGATGTGTGGAATCAACCGGGCCAGGCTGGGGCCGACTGGGGCTACCCGGCCTGGGCCGACCCGGTACAGATGGGAATGGCCCATAAGCTCCTCCTCCTTTATATGAGGATTTGTCTGGAACTGCGCTGCTCTGGGCGGCTGCATGCTGGAGTAGCTCTGTTGACTATGGCCCTGTCCACACGTAGCCAGGAATCTGCCTGTCATCCACACGAAAACAGAGTTTTTTCACACGAAAACGGATCTTTTTAAAAACTCCGGCCAAAGTGAAGATCTGTGTTTTCTCCATTTTGGGTGTCTGCGTGTGGACAGACAAAACCGGAGTTTTAAGGTCCGCAACGTCACTTTCCGCGACAAAAAAATGCTGACATCATGTGTGCGACCTGTGTTTACACTAGTCGACAGCATGGATGTCCTCAGAGCTGCGCTCGCTTAATCAAATGTCCAAGCGCTTTTTGCTTGTTTGTTTTTGCAAGTGGAATTACTGCTCCTTGCGGAAGACCACAGACGAAGGACGAGGTTAAGAACGGGGGAAGTACTGCCGCCTACAGGTCTGGCATGTCCTTAACAACGTATTTATCCGGGTACGTGTGGACAGAGTTTGTTTTTTAAACGAGGTGGTGTGGATGCAAGTTTTTGGAGGGGTGGATATTCGTTTTTTAAAAACCCGGCTACGTGTGGACTAGGCCTTTATGTAAGTTTAGCCTTTTCTTGGGCATTTTTTCTTCTAGTTTCTCAAGAAAAACTGTATTTTTTGGACACTTTACTTTTCTGTTTCAGGTGCTGTGAAGCTTGGAGGATTTTTCTGCTATTTTTTAGCTTTTTTCACTTTTTGAGCATTTGTTATGATGTGTAACCATGGAAAAAAGCTGTTTACAAATCGGGAACTGCTGATTAATTCAACTCAAAAATACTTTATTAATCCCAGAGGGAAATTGATTGCTGTAGTAGCTCAGAATAATAATAATAATAAAGTCATCAAAGAGTTGTTGTATATTACAATGGCTGTTGGCAGGAAGGATCTCCAGTAGCGGTCAGTGTTGCAGCCAAACTGAAGAAGCCTCTGACTGAAGACACTCTTCCGTTGTCGGACAGTCTTGTGAAGAGAATGCTCAGGGTTGTCCATCATTTTCTTGATTCTCTGGAGAATCCTTCTTTGCTCATCTCCTCCAGTGGTTTCGAAACTGCCAAAACTCTGGCTGAGTCCTTGAAAGGGCTTGGAGTTCCTCCATCTTGTTGGCCAGTGATCTCACATTGCCCATTATGATCGATGGAAGAGATGGTTTGAATTTTCTCTTTCTCTTTCTCCGTTTTGCTCCCGCTCTGCACCCACGCTTCTTGCGTTTTAGCTTATTTGGGATTTGTGGCTTCAGTTGAGGTATTATTTCAGCCTTTCCAATGTTAATCAGCTGCTCCCGATTGTAAACCAGCTTGTTGCCATGGTTACACATCATAACAAATGCTCAAAAAGTGAAAAAAGCTAAAAAATAGCAGTAAAAATCCTCCAAGCTTCACAGCACCAGAAACAGAAAAGAAAAGTGTCCAAAAAATACAGTTTTTCTTGAGAAACTAGAAGAAAAAATGCCCAAGAAAAGGCAAAACTTACATATAGTCAACAGAGCTAGTCCAACATGCAGCCGCCCAGAGCAGCGCAGTTCCTTTTGCAATGGAAAGGCTGAAATAATACCTCAACTGAAGCCACAAATCCCAAATGAGCTAAAACACAAGAAGCGCTCAGACAAGGCGCTCGTCTTCACTGTGAGACGCTCTGCTTTGGCTCATCAGCAGCTTCTGCCGGCACGAACCGAACAGCTCCCATCCCATCCCTGCTTCCCCTCCCCTTCTGGAAAGAGCTGAAAATCACGCCTCTTACTGTGCACGCGCAGGGAAGGCGGAGTCAACAGATAAAGCGTGTTAAGCGTCGGGGGAATTCTAGCCTGTCAGAATGACCAGCAGTCTTGAGATTTCTCCGTCAGAACAAATGGTCATAACCGGAAAATATCCTGTTGACGCGATCCCTGCCTACATTTAACTTTTTTGCCTTCTTGTGAAGGTAGCATGGCAGCCCTTCACACAACAGGAGTGTACCATTTTCTGCAGGTTTATAAGCTCACAACACACAAAACAACCAATGCTTCTGTTGTTTATACACCTAGCTATCCCATCATGCAACAGCTACATCACCTGAGGGCCCTACCCCTCTACCACAGGGTTCGAATCCCAACCAGGGTACACTATTTTTATCTCTTTTTACCTTGCTTTTATCTCAGTTTAAATGTGCCCAGCTGGAAAAATGCATTTCTATCACTTTTTATAACAATATTTTAAGTCTATATGCCTTCTTGGGAAGGCTGTGAAAATCAGGCTGTAAAGGACCGTTTATACGTTACCATGACAGCAGCAACTTTGAGTCTACATTTATCTTCGTTTATGTGACATACATATGAATGTACTTATTTATGTTGTGGTAAGATCGTTTTACTTTA
Organism: Nothobranchius furzeri; assembly: GCF_043380555.1. Taxonomy (NCBI): domain Eukaryota; kingdom Metazoa; phylum Chordata; class Actinopteri; order Cyprinodontiformes; family Nothobranchiidae; genus Nothobranchius; species Nothobranchius furzeri. The sequence goes on from NC_091744.1 coordinate 81,824,351, forward strand.
CTCATATTTGTTAGTGAAGGTATTGATAAATCTTTAAACGTGTTTTAAAGGTCACAATGCAGCAGTAACTTCTGTTGTAGTAGCAGGGAGCTACCAGCAGGGGGCAGTGTAACCGCTTCATAGCTTGCTCTGTGGCAGCATTTTGACTTCAGAATATGAATTATTTATTATTTGATAAATGAAAATGACAGGCGGAAACGATCAGGACCGTTTTTCAAACTGTCAAAATGAAATCAAACATAGCAGGACCTCTGGCTGTAATGTTTCTGTACCTGCTTGTTACTTATATTGATAAAAACTTGTTTGATTATCCAGACATTTAAACCTGGCTGTGTTAGTGGAGTCGTGTTTGTGGACGGCTAATTTTTACTTTTACTTGATTACAAACAAGTAGTGCTACACATACTCAAGTGATAAACGATCTCTAGCCTCCTTCAGAGGTTTATTCTTGTAAGGGATGCATTGGCCTTCTTATTTTTATCCATCCTTTTTGACTCTTGTTCTGCTTCCCCTAGCAATGCCTAAAATGGCGCTAAGAGGCTGTGGTTGACATTCAGGTCACGTGTCTGTTAAGGCCCAATAGTTTTAGGCTGAAAGATGCGCTAATGCTGCACTGCTCTGGGCGGCTGCATGTTGGAGTAGCTCTGTTGACTATATGCAAGTTGTGCCTTTTCTTGGGCATTTTTTCTTCTAGTTTCTCAAGAAAAACTGTATTTTTTGGACATTTAACTTATCTGTTTCTGGTGCTGTGAAGCTTGGAGGATTTTTACTGCTATTTTGTAGCTTTTTTCACTTTTTTGAGCATTTGTTATGATGCGTAACCATGGCAACAAGCTGGTTTACAATCGGGAGCAGCTGATTAACATTGGAAAGGCTGAAATAATACCTCAACTGAAGCCACAAATCCCAAATGAGCTAAAACGCAAGAAGCGTGGGTGCAGAGCGGGAGCAAAATGGAGACAGAGAAAGAGGAAATTCAAACCATCTCTCCCATCGATCATAATGGGCAATGTGAGATCACTGGCCAACAAGACGGAGGAACTCCAAGCCCTTTCAAGGACTCAGCCAGAGTTTCGGCAGTTTCGGAACCGCTGGAGGAGGTAATGCAAAGAAGGATTCTCCAGAGAATCAAGAAAATTATGGACAACCCTGAGCGTTCTCTTCACAAGACTGTCCGACAACGGAAGAGTGTCTTCAGTCAGAGGCTTCTTCAGTTTCGCTGCAACACTGACCGCTGCTGGAGATCCTTCCTGCCAACAGCCATTGTAATATACAACAACTCTTTGACTGAAGAAATTCACTCCTCGATGTCAAATGGTTTTAATGACAAGGATGAAGAAGCCCTGCGGCGACATACAAAGGAGTGAGCAGAAGCTAACGGCAATGTGAAGCAGCAGCATGGGCTGAAGAGCAAAGCTAAGCAATGTGATAAAATAGGTAAATAAATGCAGCGCAGCTTAGCATGCATACTGACAATGAGACCATTACATTTGCTTAATAAGCAGGTGAAGACTTACAGATACAAGTCGAACAGTAGCATAGATAGACAGCAGTGTGATGGTTGAGCAGCAGCAATCCAAATGAGAGACAGCAGTATGTACAGTGAGGGATAGTAACATGTACGTGACTTCAGGCACATGAATACACTTTTTTCCCTCGAGGCTTGATCGCAGCACACCCTAGTGGCCAGTGGTGACCTCTGCATTGACGACTTGATTATTATTATTATTCTGAGCTACTACAGCAATCAATTTCCCTCTGGGATTAATAAAGTATTTTGAACTGAATAGAATTAATCACTTAGCTCCAATACACAAGAGTTACATCCCTTTTTGTTCCACCCTCCTCCCCCTCAGTTAGCTGGAAGTTTACAGACCGATACAGGTTGAGTTAGCATTCAAGCTAGCGCTTTATTAGCCTACGGAAAACCCAGCATACAATTATTTGCAGTCTTTTTTAATTAAAGAAAATCCAGTTAATTTTCCCTAAAATGCAATAAAGGATTTAGTATTTACCCATCCAGAAGTAAATTTGCCAACTCTTCATCAGTTTTTAGCCTTTATCGTGCTTCAGCTTCTTCGTCTTTGGTGTTCCAAGGTGACAGGTTGTCTGACAGCTCCCTCTTGTGGATGCGCAAATCTTTTGGTCAACGCTCATGGCTCCCATGAGTGATTAGGGATTTGTTTTGCTGTAGAGGTAGCCTGGCCCATAAATATGTATTTATGTGTTTATATACATATGTGGCCTGGCCTGCCAGACTCGTCCTCTCTCTCTTCTACACAACAGGAACAGGAAGCATGGGGCTGCTGATCAGGGTAGGGACTCATTTATGTTACAAACCAACAGTTTTCTAAAGGATCCATCTGAGCTGTTGGTCTAATTCAGCAGGAATTACTTACCTCCATTTTATGAGAATATATCAGATTGTTTATTTAAGCTGCAATCAGCACGACTCGACTCAATAAATCTGTTTGAACCTAACTGGAGTTAAATCTGAGTGGGATTCAAAATAACTAAATAGGAATGATCTGTTCTGAAAATAAGGAAAAGTAACCCAGACGCAAATTTTCCAGTTAATTCTGCTTTTCCTCCCTGAGAAAATATCTTCAGTCCGAAGAAGATTAATGAGAAAATAATTTCACAGACCCAGCAGTGAAGTTGTTTGTTTGCATTAGTCGATTTTCTTTCTTTTCTGAGTTCAGTCAAACAAACCCGAAGAATTTAAATAATTATAGTCACAACAGAAAGGAAGAAGAGAGACCAGAAGCTTCAGGACAAAATGAAAACCCGCTTCTTGTTTACAGTAATTTAATCCACAGGCTTCACGTCGTTCAAACTCACTTGTTTTATTTGCAAATAAATTACAGACAACAGAGGAAATAAAAAAAACCTAACAGGAATATTTCATAAAAATAATAAATGCAGAATGTAATAAGTTTAGCTCCAGTGGTTTATCCTCATATTTATATTAAATCAGTTAAAATGACACGTTTCCAGAAAACATTTTTATAAACTGCAGAAGAAGAGTAGTTCAAAAGGACGATGAAGTGAGATTGCTGGTTTCTGATCAGCGCTGGTGAGCTGTGAGGTGAAGGCCCCCACAGAGATGGAGAGATGAAGACGAGAGGATGGAGGGGAGACAAAGGGATCGAGGGAAATTAAAGAGAAGGAATTAGACAGAATTGCTTCAAAAGGCAGGAGAGGAAGAACATGTGAGAGAATGAAATTCTGTGTCAGGAGCTGATGGGGGGGTTGAAGAATAAAACAGAGGGAAGATTGGAGACAGAAATGAGGTGAGGACATAAAAAACTAAATCTGGCGTTTCGTCTGGTTCTGAAAACATTCTACATCTTATTACATCTGATTATAGTTTGGTTTTTATTTTGTAAGATGCTGATTGAATCCATCACTGGGCCGTGATCCAGAACCTAGCCGAGTCAGTCTTTAATGCTAATTTTTAAAATGTGAATGTAAACTAGCTGGTCTGGAGAAGGTTTTTACCCATAACACCCACTGGTGCCTGCAGACCAGAAGTTGGCCCAGAACACTCAAGAATTCCTCCAAAACAAAGGCTTGAAGCAGAACCACCAAAATAAGAGCTTCAGCTGCAGCTGTTGATTATTTTCTCCTCCATTTGCCAGAATTCTCCTTTTTCTACCCGAATCCCGTTTTTATCTTTGATTTTTGTCCCTTTACATCACAAAGTGACCTCATTAACTTAATGGACCGGAGCTGAAAGTCTTTTTGATGATGGATGTTTTTGCCACAGAGCAGAAAAACGGTTTTATGTTGTTTTTCCTCCTCCTCTCAGATTTGATGCATTCTGCAGATGTTTCTAGTTTTACTTTGTGTTCTTGAACAGTGGCGCTGCACAGCTGCTGCGGGCAGATAAATTAGGTATAAAGGAAGAAACTAAAAAGGGAAGTCTTTGTTCAGATCTGGTTTGTCTGGAGAGGATAGGAGGAGCTAGATCAGGTTTAACTCTTCACATGATAGATGTGAATCTAAAAAACGTCCTCAAAGTTTTCAGATGTTTCCTTTACTTTTAATATTCTGACTGTTTTATTTTCTAAGACATGAACTGAGCTCTCACTCCATCTGCAGATGTTACAGCCGCAGTTCAAACCTCACAACATCCAGCAGGTGCTGCTGAGGCTTTTCCAGGTAATTTGAATTGTTCATTCATTCCTTCTTCCGTCACGCTTCTTTTTAAACCAGACAAATCGATAAGTTATAAGAACAGCTCTGATGTACGGTCTGGTAGACATCTGACTTTCGGTCCTCCAGCTGTGATTTCATTTTTCCTCGGGCTGCTTTGTGTTCCATTTCCTCTGACGCTCAGGTTCCGGTCTCTGATCGGATCATGTTCTGTCTCAGGTGATTCCTGGACGCTCGCCCTACGGCTCCTGGGATCCGGGACGCTGCCTGCGCTGCGCTGTGGTGGGAAACTCCGGAAACCTCAGAGGGGCCGGATATGGGTCAGCCATTGATGGACACGACTACATCATGAGGTGAGAGGATGCAGAGTCAGATGGGGGGGTGACAGATTGGAGCTCCAGACCTTCACAGCAGGACCCATTAACATCCTCCAGACCCAGAAGCTTCTCAGACAGCAGATGTGGGTCTGATGCTAAATTTAATCTCACTGTTTAATGCTGCCGGCATTCTGCCCTCTGATTGGCCCTTGGGGGGTCACCTGACCCGTGTGGCCACCACAAAGAGCTTTTTGTACCTAGACGCTGAAACTTATACCACTGTGTCTGACGTGCACGCTCACGTGCACTGAGGCACATAAATCTGAGTGTGTCTGAATATTCTGGCTTATGAACAATGAGAGACACACACACACACACACACACACACACACACACACACACACACACACACACACACACACACACACACACACACACCTTTAAATACAGAATCAGCTTTTGGAAGCAGTGAAACGGTTTTATTTAAAAGCATATTTAAGACATCCTGGAGCGTGTTTGTGTAACAGTTTTAAATAATTCCTCTTGTCGTAGCTAGCTTCCTGAATGGCCCGTGTTCAGAGTAATAGAGATGACTTTCCTTTTACAAATCAAAAGGCGAGCAGGAGTTATTCATCAGGAATTCTGGGGGAATTTTAGGAGACTGGAGCACAGCAGTCAGATGTTTGTGGACTCAAGTTGCAAATCAGACGACTTGTGGGCCATTCCCATCTGTACCGGGCCGGCCCGGGCCGGGTAGCGTAGGTTGTTTACATATCTGGGTGGCCTGGTATTTTTCCGGACCAACCAAGGCTCATTCTCAGCCCTCTTCTCGAGGGGGTCTGCTTCAGGCCGACCAGGGCCAACACACCCACTGCTGACAGCAAATTCACACCTTCCATTAGAGCAAGCCTCTGATTGGTGGGTAGAATCAGCCCACATGGGCTTAAGACAAGGATGTGTGGAATCAACCGGGCCAGGCTGGGGCCGACTGGGGCTACTCGGCCCGGGCCGACCCGGTACAGATGGGAATGGCCCATTGAAGACTCGTAAAAGATTCTAAACTCAGACTTTAACCCAACGGAATCGTGACCTGACTTTGAGCTGGAGACCAAACCCTAAACAGAAACCGTCTGACCTGTCAGCTGATTGAATAAGTAAATTGTTTCTAATCAGCGTCGGCAGATTAAAGTGATTCTGGACTTGTTTGATTTGTTGTTTCAGGTCGTTTTAGTGAACCAGAACCTTCAGTTTAGTTTTCTCATCGGTATATGAGTCGCTTTGTTGCCGCTTTGGGTTTTTATCCGTATCCTCATCAGGCCTGGTGAGCAGCTGCGGCTTACAGACTTCTCGTGAATTTTTCTCTGGCCGACTCGCGCTGCTGCAGCAGTTTTATTGGTGCACGTTCATTTCCGAGTGTTCGCTCCTGTTGAGGTAAATGCGTCACTCCCGATGTGACTCATATTTTCTGCATTACAAAAGTTGGATCTGAGTGTTTCTGTTAGACTGAAAGATTCCTGCAGCTGCTGGAAACCTCCGACAGGAATCAGACTTCCCGTCGACCATTCAGCTCAGACAGACAGGCTGAACAGATTGTGTGAACCAGTGGAGTAAATAAAGAAGCTGCTCCTGGATTGTAGATGACATCGTTGTTTCCATTTTTACTTTGTGCCTGAGAAGCATTTTTATTGTTCTGTGTCTGCAGGTGCGGAAAAACGACGTTTTCAGTGATAAATGTCCTTAAACACGCTGCTGACTATTAGCAGGTTCCTGCAGATTGTGCAGAGCATTAGGTCTGAACTTTGTCTATAATCCCTGGTTTCTTCACTAAAGAGGCATAGAAAGTATTTTTCTTTTTCTGGAAGAGATTCTGAATTAGCTGTGATCCAAGCAGGAAACACCGAAAAGCGTTTGGGTTCACAGGAATCGCTCCAGAGGAAAGCATCTTTACCAATCTCGTGGTCTTAGTTGTAAAGAGGTCTACCTCTTTAACAGGATTTGTACGTTCCACTGTGTTCAACCCTCTGATTTAAGAACTGCTGGTGGCTCGAACAGATTTGAGGTTCTAATTTCCCTCCAGGATTAATCTGGCCCCCACTGTGGGCTACGAGGACGACGCCGGCAGCAGAACCACGCACCACTTCATGTACCCAGAGAGCGCCAAGAACCTGGCGGCCAACGTCAGCTTCGTCCTGGTTCCCTTCAAGACTCTGGACCTGGTCTGGATCACCAGCGCTCTGTCCACGGGACAGATCCGCTTGTAAGACACACAGATGTGCAACCTGTCAATCATCCAGCAGTCACATGGCGTGTTGAAGCCGTTTTTTTCCATTCTTCCTGCAGCACCTACGCTCCGGTGAAGCAGTTCCTCCGCGTGGACAAAGACAAGGTGAGTCTGCTCTGATCACCATCAGCTGGTTCCACCCCCACCCTCTGCTGTTGATGAGGGATTACAAACATTCCCTTTGTTTTCACTAATCTCCGCTCGCCCTTTAATCTGTAAAAATGCGCTAATCCTGATCACATGGAGACGCCGAGATCATCTTCACCCGGGCAGAACCTCGGAGTCTTTGGTTTGACCCAGAAAGACAGATGGAGTACATTTCCTCCCAAAAGGTGGCATTCTGGTTATCACCTGGGGGGGGGGGGGGGGGGGGGTTGGGCGTGTCGGCATTAATCCCATTACAGCTGTTTACAGAGATCAGGAATATTTGTTCTGGTCTCCTCGTAGGTCCAGATCTTCAATCCAGCCTTCTTTAAATACATCCACGACCGCTGGACCAGACATCACGGCCGCTACCCCTCCACCGGCATGCTGGTGCTGTTCTTTGCTCTGCACGTCTGTGACGAGGTCAGTCCCCCTCTGCTGCGGGTCTCCTCCGGTTTTCCTCCATCCGGTTTCTGACTCTGATCCTTCCGCTCCTCTCCAGGTGAACGTGTTTGGCTTCGGGGCCGACAGCCGAGGAAACTGGCACCACTACTGGGAACAGAACCGCTACTCCGGAGAGTTCAGGAAGACCGGCGTCCACGACGCAGACTTTGAAGCCCAGATCATCCAGCAGCTTTCCCAGGCTGGGAAAATCACAGTGTTCCCTGGAAAGTGATCCACACTCCCATCATGCGTAGCTCTACAGATTAGGAAGCTGATCCGAAGTACACGCGTAGATGTCTCACCTGTTTGGGTTTTATGTTGAAGTCAAAGTTTACAGGAAGTGAGGAGAAATGCCTGAACGGGACTGTGACCTCCGTCTGAAGGATCAGGCAGGAGAACCGGCTGCAGCTGGAAATCAGAACCCTGCTGCTGTGGACTTGGTCCGGTAGAACCATTCAGACTCAAAGACAGACAAACAGTCTGAGCTGCAAACATCTGGAGAACTGAACCATCAGAACTCGGATCGGATCTTTGATTTGCCTTAAACTCAGTTTGAGGCACGGACTCCGAGCGGCGCCGCCATGGAGGTTGATGATTGGAAGTCTGACGGTTTGTGTGACAGCTGCTGTGTGAAAACTGGTTTACCAGATACAACCGTCGTCTGAAGCCCGCGGGTCGGTTCTGTGTAAGCAGATCCAAACACACACAATCAGGACTTTCCGATGCTCTGACTCACCGAGATGAGCCTCAGCTTCCAGACGCCATGGCAACCACCAGCCCGCTGCAGCCGGTACTCACATCTGGACTGTGGCGATGAGGAAGTGAGCCGGGTTCTGAACGGGTCCGGACAGATCAGGATTTTAGCTTTTAGGAAATTTTGTTTCACCTCCAAATAAACTGGACCAGGTGGAGGCCTTCATTAACCACGCCGCTAACCCTTCTGGAGGAGGCGGAGCCACCACACGCCTTAAGACTTCATCTGTGATGGTGACCCCTCCCCTCTTTGTCACACACACACACACACACACACACACACACACACACACACACACACACACACACACACCTGCTGCTGGTTTCGCTTTCTTCGTCGTTCCTCATTACTCAAGACAGAAACGGGAATAATCCAGGAAAGCATCAGAAACACAAACCTGTAATTCCACCTTAAAACAGACCCAAATTCCAGTGAAACATTCAAAAGAAACTAGTTTTAAAAAATCAGAGGTTTTAAACATCCACTTTTTAATCTGAGCTCTAAACCTTTCAGCCCCAAACGTTAGATCATGTGGGAGGAGCCTGTGGGGTTTGGAGCATCTGTTGGTTTATCTGATTTTATCACTTCTTTACTGTAAATCTTTTCATTAATTTAATTTTTTATTTGTTGAAAGACAAACACAAATATTAGAGCTGCGATTGGAGGACAATTGCTTAAAGAGCAAGTCACCCCCAAATCAACTTTTTTTTCCTGATAAACTAAATGCATGTCTAATCGTGCTGCAGACACGTGTGGTTAATAGTTTTGCACTTTGGTGCATTTTTGTTAAAATTTTAATTTTCTGCCTAAAACTGTCAGTGTTGTGCCGTTGACATGTAAAAACTCTGCACTGCATTTGAATTTAAATCTGCCATCGCTATTGGCTGAGAGGTACCCTAGAACGTTAGCTGGTACCATATGATGTCACAATATCATTGTGAGCCTGTTTGATTGTGTATTTGTTAGCGGCTCTGCCCTCTCGGTCTGCTAGGCAACAGCATTTGTTGCACTTTTCTAACAGGAAGTGGGAGTGGAGTTAGACTCTGGTAGGGGGTGACTTGCTCTTTAAGGCGGATTTACAGAAAGATTCAGATTTACTGAAAATTATTGTTGAGCAAGATTAAGGATTTAAATGTGACAACCTGAATATGTTTCTGCAGTGAATTTTACGTGGAACACAACCAGATGTTATGTCTTCTTACAAAAATGCACCAAAACATGATCTGGTGAGCAAATCTAAAACTTCTAATCTTTTTGTGGGGTCCATGAATGCAGCACTGCCAACTTTTATTTCTTAAGATTTTTTTTTATAAGAAACAAGACTCAAAATAAGGCATTTTGTGTTAATTTCATCCAAAAATCAATGAAAACAGTCAGAAGGAAATTGAATAAACTGATTCAAATCATTCATGTTTTATATATCAAAGCATGATGGTTAGGATTAGAAACATCAGAAACCTGAACAGCTGCTGGAGTCGACGCTAATAGTTCAGGTTGTCCTCGTAAAAACAGGTTTTAAATTTAGTTTGTTGGCAGGAAAAGAGCCCACGACCAGGAGGACGGTGAATAATTAACAGCCAACAGGTGCTGAGATGATTTTTAGATGAGAGAACAAACTCCACAGGGCTCCTGAAGTTTGAAAATCTCTTTTTCTTAGACAAGTTTGGGTTTAGTTCCTGGGTTGTTTACTCCCAGATGGAGGTTTAGGTGTCCTGTCTCCTGCCCGTGTGTTAATTATCTGTGACTCCATGTCTTCTGTAACAGATGGCGTGTATTTCTGTCGGCTTTCCGTGCCTTTTGTCTTGCTGCTGGACGCCTGCAGCTCCTTTACACCAACACGCACCTGATACCTTTGAATTTTTGTTTCACACACTTTTTTTTGCCGTGCCTTCTGAGATGAACGGACATGAACACACTCTGCCTTCTGCTGCCGGGGGTGCACGCGCCTCCCGATCCGCACTTCTTTCTGCTTCATACTGATGTTTTCAACAGGAGACGAGAACTTATGCCAGAGAAAACTCCTGATCCAGGTGTCTTTGTTTTCCTTTTAAACTTCCCTTGATGGTCCTTGTCATGAGGAGAGAGGAAGGACACCTGGATACGTCTCCAGTCCACCACAGAGACAAAGTTAAAGAGCAAGTTAACCCCAAATCAACTTTTTTGCTGATAAACGAAATAAATGAGTCTAATCGTGCTGTAGACTCATGTAGTCAATAATTTGGCACTTTAGTGTGTCTTAAGTTAAAATTTAAATATTCTGCCTAAAGCAGTCAGTGTTGTGCCGTCTTCAGGTAAAAACTCTGCCCTGCATTTGAATTTAAACCTGCTATCACTAAGGATCACTAAGAGGTCCACTATGATGCTAGCTGGTACATTATGATGTCACAATGTCGTAAGCCTGTGTGTGTATTTGTCTGTGGCTCCGCCCTCTCGGTCTGCTAGACAACATTTGTTGCATTTTTCAAACAGGAAGTGAGAGTGGAGTAAGACTCTGGTAGGGGGTGACTTGCTCTTTAACCTGACATGGTTTTGGTCTGTGGGAGGAAATCCAGAAGAGCATGCTCAGAAGAAGAAGAAGCGAGGACTGGATCAGGAGTTTAGAAAAGTTCTGTTTGTTTTCGGGAGATATTTGAGAGGATTCTTTTTCCCGTTTCACGGAAAGACTAGAAACGTGAACAGAAACTCGCTCTGCTCCGTTTGTGTTCACTTGTGCAGCAGCTGAGCGCTGTTTCTATGCAACGATCGGAAAAGGCTCCCAATCCTGCAGCTCCAAGGATTGCCTGCAGACTAAACCAGTGCTCCTCATCAGATGGAGACCAGGACAAAGTGGTGAGATGGAGGCAAGCCCCCCCCCCATCCGATCCCACCTGAAGTAAATCCGCTCTCCATCAGTGACCCACAACCCAGCTTCTTATCCTGCAGAAAGACTTCTGTTCCTTCCTCGTTTTCCTCGCAGGCAGAGAATAAAACTCGTCGGCCTGGAAGTGAGCCGAGGTTCAACCAGGTTCTGGTTTTCTCTGGAAGAGCGACGATCTGCTGAGAAACAGCTGATTCCTTCTCTTGAACCTAAAAGTGTCATGATCCAACACGCATTGCTTCGCCTTGTTGCTCAGTAACAAGCCAGAACCTCCATGAATCAGGCAGAAATGAGGCTATGTGGGTAGATTAGGAGGTGAACTCCAGCAGGAAGAGGCAGCAAACACCCGTGTGATACGTGACTCTTTGTATTTGATGCTGTTGTACAAATAAAAGCTTCATGAAACTGGAGTTTTGATTCTTTTGAACGTTGAGTTAATTCCTCAGACCTGATCAGAAGTTTCTGATCTTTATGAGGTGACTGATGATGGCTAACCCTGTAGCTCAGAGGAACTCGTTTATCTGAAATAAACCAGAAGACTCGTGACATTTACCAGTCAGATTTATTCCACCGGCATGATTTCTGTTACAGGAACGACGAGACGCAGATTTAAATCACGAAACATCAGAAGATTCAGACGGATTATTTCACATTAGTAATTATTAATGAAGTAAAATCAGATTTGTCGGACATGGATGGATGTTAACAGCGTCCCGCCTGCAGCACGAACTCAGCAGAACTAAGAATCAGGCTGAAGTTTTACTTCTCTTCGTCTAGCAGAGCTTTAAGTGCCTGCTATGTGTGTGTGCAGAGGGAGGTATCGGGGCCACGGGGAGATGAAACTGACTTGGAGCCTAGATGGAGGAACAGGAAGTGCCACGTTTGTGCTTGGAGGATGAATCAGAGGCTTTAAGCAGTGCTAGCAGGAGGCTAAAGCTAACATCCTTTTCCCTCTCTTATGGACATGCAGCAAAGTCGTCGGTCGGTAAAAGTGCACGAGAGGATGTTTACAGCTACAGCTCGATGACATAAAATCAGGCAGATCTGTGAAAATAAATAATTTTCTGAGTTTCAGTGGTTTAGTTTTGTGACCTAGACCGAGGAAATCAACTCTTTGAATCCGTTTTCCTCTCAGTTTTCTCCCAGTTTGAGTCGTGCAAACTCATTCGCTATCTGTAGCGCCTCCTGCAGGCACTGCGTGTTCTTGCCTGTGGCCTGTGCAGACATGTCTTTACCACCTCCTTTACCGTCCAGCAGGGGGCACAACTCCTGAACCCACTCACTGGCCTTCAGACCGCGGTTAGCCACTTCCTGCAGAGAGGAGGAAGAAGAGGGTAACGGTTAGGACACGGAACAGAAGATGCTGGAATTCCCACAGAGCCTGTTGAGGACGTACCTGAGGGACCTGACATAGGCAGGTGATCCGGCCGGCGTCCGGGTCAACGGTGAAGAGCATGGTGGCGGTCTGTGGAGAATGAGACTTCAGCAGCTTCAGTGACTCATTTAGAGCCTGAAACAGAAGAAACGGGAATTTCAGGAGGAAAACAGGAAAGTTTCGGAAGAAATGAGCTCCAGAGTCGATTCTGTTCCATGGCAGTGAAAATACTCTAAACTAATAATATTACTATTACTTCTATTACTAAAAAAAGACGGCGAATAAGGACCCCGGGACACTTCCGTACGTCTGATCTGAGATCAACGTTATTTAGAACATTTAGAGATTCTCGCCTTTGCTGAAGCTCCAGTCTCCATCTCCATGACGAGCAGCGGCTGATTAGGACTGTTTTCGATCACCTCCTTCGTCTTTTCCAGAACTCTTTTCTGGATGTCGGCCTTGTAGGTGCGGTCCAGGTCGTCCATGGTCTTCTTCAGACCCTTCAGGATGTCTCTCATCTCGTCCTTCTGCCACTGAGGAATCACTGCGGTGCCTAACGACTGTGGAGTACACAGAGATGTTAACTTTTCAACATGGAGCAGCTAATGTTCCACCGGCACTGGAACGCTGCTCACCTCCGTCATGTCGGCGATCTCTCGCTGGACGTCCTTGTTTGGGGTGGCTTGCTGCTTGACTTTGTCCCCCAGAGCGGACAGAGACTGACGCAGGGCGTCGGCTTTCCTCTGGGCCTGGAGGCACATGAAGATCAGGATCAAACAGAAGCAGGAAAACCTACCTCAGGAGTCTCAGTCTAAACAGGATTTTTGTGTGTGTGTGTGTGTGTGTGTTTTGGGGGTGGAAGCCCATGCGTGTGTCCCAACCTTCTGAGCCTCGGCTCCCGTCACGGCGACGATGCGACGGATGCCCTTAGCGATGGCCTCCTCGGAGACGATGACAAACGGTGCGGCGTGACTCGAGTTCTGCAGGTGGCTGCAGATAAGAGGAACAACATCAGGAGAGGAAACATCGCAGCAGCAGAAACACTGAAGGTCTCTGATGAAGCTGCAGATTAAAACCTGCATCAGCGTGCTGAAGCAGCGCGAGACGAAGAGACGAGTCGCCCTAAAACACCTGAAGTAAGACAGACTCCTGCAGCATCGATAGAACGCTTTTATAACGTTTCATGGATTATGTAACTATCAATAAAAAACATGAAGATTAAGATTAAAAGTAACGCATTCATCGTTTATTTTCTGAGTACGTTGTTGTCAACAGGAGACGGCTCAGGTCGAAGATCAAACTAACATTTATATAAAAAGGCCAAATTAATTTTAATCATGTTCAATAGCTGAAGAGCCGTTCTGCCCCCTGCTGATGCAAAGTGGTACTGCATCCCCACCAACATTTAGTGAGTAAAGATGACGTCATAAAAGCTGATTAATTAGCTCCTCTGATTTAGGGCTGGGCGATTTGGCCTAAAATCAATATCACAATATATTGAGGCGTTCACCTTGATAACGATAAATGGACGATAACTACATGCATGCGTGAAAAACTGTGTGTGGACATGAACGTCGCCACCCGTCACACATCTTTTAATTATCCAATTTATTGTCATGGGAAAAACAATGATGTCGATAACGATACATTTTGGACTTATCGCCGGCCCTAACTCAGATTCCTAAACTACGGATGTGAGAATCTCAGAGCCGCTGCGGGAACAGAGACTGGTTTCGTACTCACGTCCCACCACAGAACTCGATGGAGGTGAGGGAACCCGCCGGACTGTTGGGATCGTTCAGCAGCTCCTCAACGGGAACGCCGATGGAAACGACCCGGACCGGGTCGGGGTAGGTCTCATCGAACACGGCCCGCAGACCCTGGATGGCCTTGGCTTCTGCTAGAGCGGCTTCTTTGGCGTAAACCGGCTGGTTTGGATCCATCAGAAATAAAATCGTTAAATATAGCATTTCATTTTTTACAGATAACATCAAACGACAAAAGTACTGTTTAAACCGGTTCTTTTCCAGGTTGTTTCCATTTAATGTTTATGGGCACCACTTTACAATAAGGTAATTAAATTAGGGATGGAGGCACCGATACGATACCGATATTGATACCAGTATCGGTAATAGTTAATCGATACCAGCAACCGATACCAATGCAGTTGCTTGAAAATGGCTTCACTGTAACTTGTCATTTCTGTTCACCTAATATTTTAGTTTTGTGATGATTTCTATTCATATATTTTACTTTTATCTACCACACAGTCTTTTCCTGTTGAAAGCAGAGAAGAGAATAAAATCTGTATCCCAAATCATTGCATTTTTTTTGGTGGTAAATGTATCGGTATCGGTAATCGGTATCTGCGAGTAGGGCTGCTCAATTAATCGAATTTTAATCCCAATTACGATCTGAGTTTTGAACGATTATAAAAACAAAACAAGCAGATTATTTGCTCCTCCCACTTGCGCTGCCCTGAGTTGCAAATTAAGCGCTCCTCCTACAGTGTCGCCAACTTAGCGACTTTGACGCTATTTCTAATAGCTTTTCAGACCCCCTTCTTGACTTTTTTATCCTAAAAGTACCTAGCGAACACCTCAGAAACATCTCTGGGAACCCTTAGCTACTTTCTGGATAACTGTTGTCGACATTTCCTGCAGGTTAGCTAAACACTCCGCCTGCGCTCCGGACCGTTCTTTAGGACATTAGGAAAGGGAATGATGTAGTGATGTGTCAGTCGCTACAGAAACGGCTCTCGGAGCCGGCTCCCTGTTGGATTAACTAGAGTGAGTGACACATACCATACCTGCGGGCTCCTGAGCCGATAAAAACGGCTAATGTGTGCGTGCGGCATGCTAAACACACGTGCAGCTTGCCCCCGATTGCTGTGAGACCGGGTTTGGGGGTGCAGCTGTGGTTGGGACAATTATTACATTAACTGATGGACCTGTAAATAAATAGTTTATAAATAAGGTTGAAATAGATAGAAATAAGTTCCTCACGCTGATAAATAATAACTAACCTCTCTGAGGACACGGTGCTAGTGCACTCTCCTACAGCACCTTGACACGACTAAATAAATGTTATACAAAATTTTGTGAACATCAATTTATTTGCATTTATTTGTTATAAATGCCACTGTATAATTCTTGCTGTCAGTATTTGCAAGATATTGGTATTTGGTTCTGTACTGGTTAGACTTAAATGAGTTAAACCAAGGTCTATAGCCCTTGGGTCATAGACTATGAGCTATAAGTATGTTGGTCTTTTTATACTGGGAATCAGGAGTTCTTTTAGTGATCATCTTATTGATTTTTGTCCTGATTGTGCCCTGAGCAATTTTATGACAGAATAAAATCAAATGAAATCAACATTAATTGAAAAATTGTCTTAAATAATCGAGATTTCAATTTCAGTCACAATAATCGTGATTATTATTTTTGCCATAATCAAGCAGCCCTATCGGCGAGTACTCAGATCCGAGTATCGGCATCGTATCGGTTTGGGAAAAAGTGGTATCGTTGCATCCCTAAATTAAATAACACTAATATTAAATTATAATAATTGATAAAATGTGTTACCTTTCTAAGAACATTTGTTGTACTTTATCACCAAGTTACACGTGAAACTAATCCTGCAACAACTATTGTGCCTAATAAACATTTTAAAATGCCAAAAGGAGCCCAAGAATGATATTATATGCTAAGAAATGATGTGTCCAGACACTCTTTGTGGTTACAAGATAGAACGTGAGTCAGAAATCTTTATTATAGCACCTAATAAACCGATTCTATGTGGCAAGAAACTGGCCATTTTTCTCTCTCTCACCTTTATCTAATGCCTAACACACACACACACACACACACACACACACACACACACACACACACACACACACACACACACACACACACACACACACACACACACACACACACACACACACACACACACACACACAATTTATTTGTAAGGGAGTCTTTTTTATGAAGTGGTACCAGGAACCAGAACCCAGCTGCGTCGGCGTACCTGGGACCTCCGTTATTTTCTTACGCACCTTTGCATCTTTGATCATGGCACAAGCGATCTCCTCCGCCCGGCGGATCTCAGCCGTACTCAGAGCGCCTTTAGCTGTGAAATCAAAGCGCAGCCGATCGGGAGCGACCAGAGACCCCCTCTGATCTGCCTCGCCCAGAACGCCCCGCAGGGCGAAGTTCAGGATGTGAGTGGCCGTGTGGTTGCTCATGATGGGCCGACGGCGGGCCTGGAAACACGGTTCCGGTTGATCATTTTATCCAGCGACGAAAGAACAAAATCCTGAAAAGGCGCCTCACCTCGTCCACACACAGAGTGACCCGGTCTCCGACCTTCAGCGTTCCGTAGACGGTTCCAATATGGAGAACGTAGCCGCCGCGCACCTGCGTGTTCTTCACCGTGAACTCGGTCCGCTACAGAAAAACAAAAACCACAGAAGAGACCCGGTTTGGTTAAACTGATGTTTTAGATGTTCTGTTCATTCAGATTTAAAAATCACACAACAGAAATAATCCGGTTTGTTTCTTCTTCTCTTAAATCACCATCACTTCCCGACTCAGGAGTCTGTGAGCTCGAAAACAAACAAGCTCAAACGTCCTGTGACATTATCCGTTATTCATGAACTAGATGTAGATCAGTGGGGGGTCACGGCTAAAACCGTCCTCGGTTTAAATCAAACCATTACACGTGTTTCAGTCAGCGTTGCTAGGCAACGCTTCAGAGGCACCAGACCGCTGCACTTACATCCTCCATGTTGTCGTCCTCTCGCAGCATGTAGCCCTCGTCAAACGTCTGTCCTCCCTGCTCGGCGTAGAAGCTAGTCTGGTCCAGCAGCACGCCGCACTCCTGACCCGTGGTCACTTCCTGGCAGAAGGCCCGATCCCGGCGCAGAGCCAGAACCGTAGCCGAGGTCTGCTGGAACGCTGAGCAGAGATCGGACGCTTTAACCTCTCTGAACAGGAGAAGCGTGGACGTGGACGTGAACGTGACTCACCGTAGCTCCCGTTCTGGTCTGAGGTGTATCTGTATTTGGGGGAGTCGTCTGTGGCGGGAACCTGCGAGTTCCTCAGCTCCTCGATGGCGTAGATGTCCAGCATGATGTGGTCTTCGCCTCCGGCGCCTTTACCCTGGGACTTCAACTAAACACCACAGTTTGTTTAGTTTCATTTAAACGCCAATAAAAGTCGGCAGGTTTGTCTCAGAGTAAACAGTGAATGACAGAATAAGGCTTTTTAATCGTCTAAAGGAAGGGTCAGAGCGAGGGTTGAGATTAGGGCGGGACGATTCTGGAAAGTAATCGAATTGTGATATTTTTATTCGATATTGCGATTTAATTCATGATTATTTTCTCAAGGGGCTTTTCTCATATTTATCAACTAACGGAAGCAAAAAATAAATAAATCTATGTAACTTGTACTGAATATAAACAGTTTATGTATCTACATTAGGGCTGAAACGATTCCTCGACTTGATTATTATTATTATTATTCTGAGCTACTACAGCAATCAAATTCTCTCTGGGATTAAAAAAGTATCTTTGAATTGAATTAAATTGAATTGAGTACCTCAAATAATTCGAGTACAAAAAAGCCTCGAGTCAAATTCTCTGCCTCGAGGCTTCGTTTGATTCATGTTTAATTAATTCATGGCTTTGCAATCGCCCGGGGTCATGTTTCACCCGGACCGAAATAAGTGACGCACATACACACTGCACTGAATGCACACGTGAGTAGCGAATGTAACTTAACTTTCTCTTAAGCCACGACGGACAACGTGGACCCTGGTGGAGTGTGAAAAAGACAGAAAATGTCTAAGGTGTGGGACGCAGCTCACACTGCGTCTGGTAGCAACACGCCGGACCTAAAAATGTGCTAAAAATAGCAGTTTTCACACAACACGTCGGTCTTTTTATTGTGTTGTTATTGATGTCTGTTGTCCCTCGGGGTTGCTGCAGGAGGACACAGGTATTTATGAGGAAAACGAAAGAACGTAAATTAATGTTTTGTGGTCAGTATAATTTGACACAACCACGGCAAACATGCTTTCTCGACAATCCTTGTTATTGTGTGAGAAAATAAAGTGTAGAAATTAAAACGGACGTGTGTTAATAGGGAGATAGCTGGTGAGCCATGTTTGCGCATGCGCCGCGAGCGGTTCTGGTGCTGGTAGATTCTCACACGAGGGGAAAATCGGCTCAGGTTGTATTAGGGATGTGAATCTTAGAGCAACTCATGATTTGATTCGATTCCGATTCTCGTGGTGCCGATTCTCGATTCTCAATTTAAATCGATTCACAATCACTATTAACATAGAATGTTGGCTCCAGGATGAACTACTTTGTTGTACAAGTTAGTTAAAGCTATGGGACGTTTTTATTTGACTTTAAACTGGTCATGCTCCAAAATGCTAATTTACAATGTAAACTGAAGTGATTCTAAAACTGTAAACAGAAACAATCTTTTGACCAAAAGGTAACATTTATTTTTGCTTACCTTGTAAAATATAACAAACCTGTAGTTACCTAACAAATACCTAACAAATACTTTTCAAGTATGTGTAGAAACAAGTTACATGAGTAATCCTGAGTACTCATTTATCATCTTAGAAAATAAATATGAGAATATCTCAAATTTCTGAGTATGGAAAAAATGACATTCAAGTGCCCTCTTATCAGCAGATTCAAACATAAATCATCTCAATTTATGGGACCACAAAAGTAAACGCAGAACTGACTCTCCTAACAAAGATCAATAAAGTGCATCTCAAACCTGTAACGTGCCAAATATTTGAGTTCTTGGAATCGATTCTGAATCTTTATAAATAAGAATCCCGATTCAGACTTGAATCGATTTTTTTCAGCACCACTAGGTTGTTTACTTATTTTTTGCACAGGCATTTGTTTACTGTGAAGTAAAGCTGAAGTGCTGAAGTTTTGAAAACTAATTTTGAATAAAACTTGAAGAATAACTGGCAATAGCTTGCTCATTTTAAGAGGTCTATCATATTTTATAACATGCTATTTGATATAATGGTTTACAAACACAAAAGGGTCATTTATTAGAGTACTCGATTAATCGATAACTCGATAGAGTACTCGATTACAAAAATATTCGATAGCTGCAGCCCTACTATATTTCATATTATATTTCATATCAACACGTTTTTTTGTCTACATAAACAAAAACACTCACAAGTGAAGACAAAATGTATTTGAAGGTGCGATCCTTTGCAGCCAGGAGCACATCCCTTAAAGGAGCATTAGGTGTTAGCATCAACGGTGAAAACTGATTTACAGGAAAGAAGTGTGGCCCGTTTATTAAAGTCTGTTGTGTTTACAGTTTTTGACGTTTTGTCCATGCAGAGCTTCCGTAGTTCAGTTACATCCATAGCTGCTAGCCAAAACTCAGTGAAGTTTTCTAGCTTTACTAAAATATTTGGACTCATTTGATTGATGGCAGTTTTTACTTTTTATTAGACTCCAAATGTAATCATTTGGCACGTTCCTAACTCATAATTTGTAAGAATGTAATCGGCAATATTAGCATCCCTATGGGTTTTTCCATGTATATTAGCGTTGTGCTAACCACTCGCTGACAGTTAAATCGCAGCCTTTGCGATTAGAAAATCTCCTTTTGTCACATCGCAATTTAATTGAAAATGCAATTAATCGTTCAGCCCTAGTTGAGATCGTTGTTGACCTGTAAAGAGGTAGAAGATCAAGTGATAAACAAATACGACTAGTTTTATGATACTAAATAACAACTGAAAAATAAAAAAATATCCATTTAACCCAGACGTTGTTTCTCCTGACTCAGAACCAAATCCCAGCATAAAGCTTCTGTCTCACCTGAGCAGCTTTTTTCTCCTCCTCGAAAGCAGCCAGGTCCACTGCCATCCCTTTCTCCTCAGCGATGAGCGAGGTCAGGTCCAGAGGGAAGCCGTACGTGTCGTACAACAGCCAGGCGGTGTCGCCTGGGAAATGCCATGAAGAGGCGGGTCAGAAACAGGGAAAAGGAGCCAGTTGCTCCGGCAACGTGCACAGACAACGTCCTCAAACTTAAAGGGGCATCATGGAAGTTTGACAGCCAAAACATGTATAGAAATAATAAATGGCTTCTTCATACATTCTCCTGCAATGCCCTGGTCCTGTAGAATGAGATCTGGCATTTTTACTGTGATTGCCTGTTTTTCTGTAAAATCACAGAAAAAGAGAGATGCTCGGGTCGAGCAGGCTGCTTCATGCGCGTTCACACTCAGGCATAGCCCGTAGCATTTGCTATCAGTAGCTTTAGCAGCAGAGAGAGAGGCAGTGCCACTTTGTCGCTGTTCCTAACGCCTAGTGACAAAGCTAGCTACATTTCTGAGGACCCTTAGCTACTTTCTGTAGAACTTTCTTCTAGATATTTCCTGCAAATTAGCAACAAAATAGCCATTTTCACTCCGAACCGTTCTTTGAACGCTTTAGCTCACCTAGTAAGATGTCAGACTCTCGTGCAGAAGGCCTGGGTTTGATTCTGGGTGTGAACATAGTTTAGAGTTTCTTTTTTACATTAATGGTATATTTTTTTACAGTAAGATGCCCAAATTTTTATTTGAGACTCGCCGAACGGCATTGAATTCACAGATAAAAAAGAAGTGGGTTCAACTTTCATTTTGGAACAATTTTTCAATCAAGGGAAGGGAATGATCTGAGCATGCAGGAGGACTGACCCATCATACACCTTTGTCGGCTGTGCTGAAGAGAAAGGTACAGAACCAAAATATTTAATTAATTAGCTGCGCGTTCTCCTGTCCTCTGTCCCCCCCCCCCCCCCCCCCCCCCACACACACACACACGGGACTGTCTCAGCTGTTATTTTCGTTAAGGAGTGTGCACGTACAGCATGCGCGCTTCGTGCACGAGCTGCCGTTACGCTTTTGGCCTGACGGGGCAATCGCGAGCATAAAAATTCAAAACTCCGTAAAGTCCCTTTAACACAGAGAAAATAAAAACCAGAGAAATGCAAATGCTGCAGGAGGTTTATGATCACAGCTGATTTTAGGTTGTTGATAATAATTAATGATAGTAGTGACGTCTATGGAGCATCTCACCTGGGATGATCTTACAGTCTCCCAGACTCACGATCTTCCTGTCTAGGATGCGGCGCCCTCTGCTGAGGGTTTTGAGAAACTGTGACTCCTCCTCGTTGATGATGTCCTTCACCATTTCTGGATCTTTCTTCAGTTCCGGGAAAGCCTCGCCCTGCAGGACGGATGGGGGGAGGCGGGTTAGGAGTATCGCTACTAGGGTTGTCACAGTGTGAAAATTTTACCTCCCGGTTATTGTGACCAAAATTACCACGGTTTTCGGTATTATCGCGGTATTTTTTTTAAACGTGCTACATTTTCACACAATTAAATAAACCCTGCATGTCAGGACAGGGTATCTGCAGGTTTAAGGGAGCCAAATTTAAGACTTTTTAAGACCTTTTTAAGGCCACTTTGACCAAATTTAAGCTATTTTTTTAAATTAAATTTAAACTATAATTTCCAGCTATTGCCTGGAACCAGTGCGAACCACGTTGCGAAAGTGGGATTAGTCATCCAGTTACCATTAAAGTTGCACGTCCCCATGGTGCAGTCTCCCACTAGCTTAAACAGCTAATGTGCTCATCTAAAAAAGCCGCCTTTCATAACCAACTGAATGTGTACGGTTCCGCTTACGCCAACATCGTACACAAAAAATGCTGAACACTAACTAGAAATTCATGAAATTTGAGATAAAATAATCTTGTTTATTGTGTCTTTGGTAATTTAAGACCTTTGGAAACTGTATTTAAGGATTATTAGTAATTTTTAAGGATTTTTAAGGCCTTAAATTTGGAAAAGCTAATTTAAGACTTTTTAAGACTTTTTAAGGACCCGCGGATAACCTGCAGGAAATATTGTCATCAGTTTGTGTCTAAATTTTGCCTAAAATGTGTTATTTTGTAATTATGTTGTTCATTTGTTTACATTTTTTCCCTTTAGTCTTTAAAATACCAACATTTGCCCACAACTTCTTATTTATTGTCTGTTTGATGTCATCATTTTAAAAGTATTACATCAGATGATACTCAGTACTCAAGTAGCCTTCTAATCTGATACTTTTTTACCCTTACTTGAGTAATAACAGATTTACATGTAAGTAGTTTAAATAGAGTGCTGTGCTGTTTGAATGTATAAACTGAACGCCAAGAGAAATCACTAGTTTGATTTTTTCCGTGAATAAAATAAATATGTCAGGCAGGAGCGTCTCAGGATCTGTCTGAGATCTGACTCGGTGAGACAGATAATAGCAATCCAAAGTGCTTTTTATGTGTGATCTGACAATTAATCAACCATTGCTTAAAAATTAAATACAGCTTAGCCGGTTAATTGCTGTCATCATAAAACACGTAAACGGCAGCACGCAGAAACACGAGGCAACGTTGTACTTGACGTTTACTTGTTGCTATGAGTAATAAGACAGAAAAAGCCCCGCCAAAATAAGTTTAGGAAGCCCACTAAGAATCGTAATAAAAGCATTTAAAATAAATACCATACACAGTTGAGGAAACGTTGGTTTAAGTACCTGATATGAAGCGGTCGCTGCATAAGCGAAAACCTTTACTCTCGGGATCCCACAGTTTCATTTGAGCCCGGTCACTAGCGCGTTTTATTACAATGATCCAACGTTTGCGGCGCTCCGGATCTTGGGGAATCCTGTAGATGGCTCATTCCTTATGTCGTCCGCGTCTGTTCTGCATCCTGGGGCACAACAGGAATCTACCATGTTTCCCATTTGATTGTTTTCTGACAATAACAAATCGTCCAGCTGCGGGCTTCTGCCTGCCAATATGGCGCCGTTTCGATTTGAACTGTTGCATGCCGGGAGAAGTGACGTCAACTCCCGGAGCTCTATATCAGGAAAATATTGTCCTCGGTTTGTGTCCTTCCAGTGAGCTTTGCAGATGTGGGAAAATGTCATCAGGCAGTAATCATTGTTAAATTCATAATTATTCTCGGAGAGAGACCAACTCTTATCTGCCCCTGGGAGCCCCGTAATGCATATCGTCATTTCAACATGGGGGTGTCCACGACACGGTTTATATGCAGGTAGCGGCGCTGCGGCTGCTTTATATAGCGACTCGTTGCATTCTCCCTCAACCCAAATCCTCGGACCACGCATTTTAGCTAAAACGCTAATGTTAGCTTGCCTTGCGTTGACTGTAGAGTGGTGGGTGATGGTCACGCAGATGTGTCATGAGATTTGAAGCGTTGCTGCCTTTCACAGACACTTTTTCTGCACGTGCTGCAAACAGGATAGCCGTCTTCTATCAGCTGTCCCTCGGCATTCTTCAAATATCCAAAAGATGCCTGTACTTCCCACTTTGTCTTCTTTGAGGGATAATAAATGTCCTGAGTGCTGCCGTCTCCTCCTTTGGCCATTATTTCAGCTTTAGCTTCAAGAAAGTTTTGGTTGTAAACAACAAAGTGCGCATGTGCCGCCGGCAACTTCAGCAGATGATACGGTGGCTGGTAAGGGTCACCGTGCTTACACCGCAGCCACGGTAAACCCACCGAGATAATATAGTTTTTTAAAAAACAAGATGGTTATTATTATTGTCAACTTTTTTACTGGGGTTTACCGCTACACCGGTTACCTTGACAACCCTAATCGCTACACGACGATGCTAATCTGAAAGGGTTTGTCCTCTCCAAGTAATCAAACAAAAACCACATCAGCAAACCTGTTCTTCTCTGCTGTAGCCAGAAACGCACCTGTAATTTTGCAACTCATTAAATATTTTTTAACAATGAATATTCAGGGAAAACACTAAGTGTTGGTAAAATATGAGCCGTAAACACGACAAAAACCAGAGTAGAGTTATCTTTGCTGTTAGACTGATGGACACAATAAAACAAACAGGAAACAAACCAGCGACTCGACCACGACATCAACCAGAGAAGCAAAGAACCCCCTCTGAGCTCCCAGCTTCTCGTGGGAGTAACGAACGGCACGACGCAAAATCCTCCTCAAAACGTAGCTGGAAAACAAAAACATCCCAATGAAACACAAAAAACCTTAAAAATCACAGCTTCGCTTGGATAAATCCGCTCACCCTCTTCCCGTGTTGTCGGGCCGGCCGCCGTCGGACAGGGCGATGGTGATGGTGCGTGCGTGGTCGGCGAGGACTCTGTAGGCCATGTCGATACCATCAGCATCGTCAGCACCGACTTTCCCGGTATACAGACGGGCTCCGGTTCCCTGAAACAAACACTGTTAAACGTCTCTCACTTTGACCTTCAGGTGAATAAATCTGTCTCCGTACCTTCTGAATGGCCTCAAAGTAAGGAACAAAGAGGTCCGTGTCATAGTTGGACATCTTGTTCTGGAGGACAGACACCAGACGTTCCAGACCCATCCCTGTGTCGATGCTCTTCTTGGGAAGCGGCTTCAGCTCCGTCTCAGACTCTCTGATGAGCAGGAACAAGAAGATACTCCTCCATAAACATGATTCTGTTCCCAAATGAAGCTCCTGCAGACCTGGAGCCGTTACCTGTTGAACTGGATGAACACCAGGTTCCAGATCTCCAGAACGTTGGGATCATCCATGTTCACCAGATGGGAGGCGTCTCTTCCTCCGATCCGATCGTAGTGGATCTCACTGCAGGGACCACAGGGACCGGTGTCTCCCATCTCCCAAAAGTTATCCTTCATGCTTCCTGGCAGGATGCGGTCCTCCTCGACCCTGAGCAACAAAGCACACACGCACACTTTGTAGGATTTCCTCTCTAAAGACCACAAGATACCTGGAAAGGTGTAAAGTAGAGCAGGAGGAGATGGTGGACCATGAAGGAAGTCCTACTGAAGCAGCGCGGGTCAGAATTCCTCCAGAACCGGACCGATGAGGTCTAACGTGTTAACGTCACTGCTGGATGTTTGAGTTTTAAGTGAAAACGACGGAACCTTCCTACCAGGTGACATCTGATCTGAATTGCTTTTCCAGACTCACCCGAGGTCCATCCAGATCTGCTTACACTCCAGGTCGGGCTCCAGGCCGGCGTCGGAGTTTCCCCCGAAGTAGGTGACATACAGTCGGTCTATGGAGATGCCGAACTCCTGAGTTAGCAGCTCCAGAGCCATCTTACACGCCAGTTGCTGCAGAGACAAGGCAAATCTTAAAGGTGCATTATGAAGAACATTGCTGCAACAAACGCTTATTTGGATCATCGATGAATCGGACTAAACGGGAAAATGTAAAAATCGCTAGGAAAACATTTTTTTCTCTTCTTCCTTTACTTTAACAGAACATAAATAGAAAACTGTTCCAATAACGTGCAAAACAACATGCTCTCTCCTAAATGTATCCATAATTAAACTATGATCAGTAAAATCATGTATTTCATTGACATGTTCAGTATTAAGCAACTGGAAATACTAATAACATTTCATTTCTACTGCTTAAAATGTAATGGTGACATATCTATTGCGTATGGGTTAACAATAATCCAGTTTAAATTATGTTTGCAGATAGAAGCGTTTGTGAATTAAATGCTACAGTGGCTTGCCGTATACCTTCAGAGGGTTGGACAGAGCAGACTCGAAGCAGTAACCTGGCTGCAGCAGCGCCGGTTCTGCTCCGTAGCGCTGCAGAACACTAATGAACACGATAATGGGACTTTTTTCACCTGTCGAGTTTAGATGTTCTTAAGCCTGATTCATGCTTCTCCGTCAGCTCCAAAATGGAGAGACACTCACGCATGGACGGACAGAGATGTTTTGCCCTCATGCTTCTCCGTCTCCTGGGGAGTGTTGCAAAGCAATTCCCCGCCAGGACAACAGAGGGCGTAGCGCTGTTCGGTGGTATCCTGTCATGTATCGGTCCAAGATAGTGTGTTTGTATTGTGTTTTTTTGTTTATAAGAGACTTTTTAAAAAGGGACAAATTTGTCTCTCATCCTCCTCCACCTCTTCATGCGCTCGCCATCTCTAAACCCACGTTTCCTGTCATTTCCGTCCACAAATAAAACGCCTGCTGCGCATTCATATTTTTAGAGTTTTTTCGCGAGCTATTCTTCAAGCTTCTCCGTGTCTGTCGTTAGTTATCCTCGGCTCTCTATGTTTTTGAGGGTGCAATGGTGGCGGTGTAGACGACAGCGGTGCCCTGGCCAATCACAAGCTTGCGTTCTCCATCTCGACGGACGGATGTTTAGAAAAGAGAGCTCGACTCTGTACGTCCTTGCGGGGCTCTCCAGCAGGCCTGCAAGGACGGATAATGGCGTTGCGTGTCTCCACGCAGACGCAGAAGCATGAATCAGGCTTTAGTTTCACAACCATCGTGTTTTTTCTGAACCCGCTTGATCGTGAGCCTACTACCCGCTAGAATTAGCTAACCTGCTTGCAGTTACACTTTGGATACCAAACTTCGGACTGCTTCTGCGTCTTTGCTGGTTTCTCTGTTTTCCTCCACAGCACCTGGTTTTAGCACAGCGTGTGCCGGTAAAAGGCATCTTCCTTACACAATAATCACACGTGCGACATAAATGTGTCTCTGGTTCTGATCTGCCTCGGTCTGCTCTGCTGCCGCATCAGATGAGCTGCACGCATTGACTTTACATAAAGGTTGCACAACATGACAAAAAAGTTGCACAACCAAACGAATAGATGACGAAAAGTGTCGCCAACGCATTTCTTCATCGAATTTTATCGATTTGTTGTTGCAGCCCTAATGTAGAAATGAAGTAAAAATGACATCATGTGGTAAAATATAGTTCCTGCAACCACTTTAAACAACTTTGGTGCTTTTTGCGAGCAGTCAATTGTCGGCGTTGCTGCATTAAGCTTGGTTTATGCTTGACGCGTCCGCGAGGTTTGCACGGCTCCGCGCGGCAAAATTGCGTCATTTTAACAACCACGCCCCTCCACCTGGCCCAAACTTTCCGCACCGCGCACCTAGGAAATTTTCTAACCACGCGGACGATCGGACGCGGAAAAACATGGCGGACCGGCAAGAACTAGTATGGCAGAGGTTGGTAAATACAGACATTTGTATGATTCAGCTCTCAAAGATCACCGTGATCAACATGTTGTTAATAATTCTTGGAGAGAAATAGCTCGCACTGTCGGAAAAGCCGAGGACGCTGTTAAAATGCTGGAATGCCATGTTGTAAACAACAGTAATTTTTACTTCTACTATGGTGTAGTGTTGGATGCATGCCGTAGAGCTCCATGCTGCCCCCTATAGTTTGGGAGAATATTGGCTCACCGCAGAGACAAGCCACATGAACCATAAACGCTGCAAGTTGTGAAGCGCGTTCCATCCGCGAGCCGCATCACCGCGCGTTAAGTAAATGCGTCAAGCATAAACCAAGCTTTAGCTCACAAGAGACACGACACCCCCACACTCACTGATGGTAAACAGTTACGTCCCTCCTTCTTTGTTTTGAAAGGCAAAAAACTGAAAATCCAGCAGCCAGCTGGATATGAAATATGTTTCAGTTTAACCTTCCTTCCAAAACGACTCAAAGATCAGACTCTTTTGGGATTTTCTCACTGTAAAATTATCACTATATTCTTACATACTGCACCTTTAACAAAAAACAACAACAAACAAATCTAATTTGACCAAAAAAACAACTAAAGTATTTTACCTTAAAATAGTCCCCAAAGGACCAGGACCCCAGCATCTCAAAGAAGGTGTGGTGGTACACGTCTTTGCCCACATCGTCCAGGTCGTTGTGTTTCCCTCCGGCACGGATGCACTTCTGAGTGTTGGCAGCACGGCGCAGCTTGGCCATGGGGTGGGAGGGATCGATGGTATTCAGGAAGATTGGCTTGAACTGAAAGAAAAAGATGCAGAGTCAAAAACACATGCTACTTGTTTTTGAGAAAATCTGAAACTGTGGGTGAAAATGTTAGCAAGTGGGAAGAAAGGAGCTAAAGCTGGTTTACGGCGAGTACCTGGTTCATGCCGGCGTTGGCGAACAGCAGCGTGGGGTCATCCAGCGGGATGGTGGATGAGGAGTGGACATACTGGTGCTCATATCGGACGAAAAAGTCAATAAACTTCTGGCGAATTTGAGCTGCACTTAAGGTCGAGTCCATTCTGAATCAGCTCTCTGCACAAAAACCCAAATTCAGATTAAACAGGAAGCTCGGCGGCAAGGTTCAGGCTCCAAGAATCCTTCTGGCTGAACTATTTTTGTTTTCAACAGCCAAAAGATTCATTCAATTCAGTTTACATAATGCCAATTCACAAGAGTTGTCTCAAGGCACTTCACAAAGTAAACATTATCAGACCTACGTAAAAAGTTTCCTATAAAAGTAACCCAGCAGGTCGCATCGAGTCACTGACTAGTGTCAGAGTCTTAACAGCAATCCCCACTTTTTAGTTTTGTGTTACAAAAATAGAACAAAACTTTAACAGGAATGGAAGAATCAGGAACGCACTTTCCTCTCACTCGCTCATTTTAGACTAAATGAGAATTTTAATTTTTACTTGTTTTCACGTCTATGTGTGTGCACCATTTTTATCAGAGGAGATTTCTGACAGATGATTGCACAGAAACCAGTGTGACCCAGGAACTTCACCGAGAGAAGCTGCATGGTAATAACCTGTTCTCTATCCAGTTCTCCTGCCTGTCTTCTGCTCCAACAGCAGCTTATTAAACTTGTGAGACGTAAAAGATTTAATCCGGCATTCAGTTCAAACCACACCCAGAAGAACGATCCCAAACAGCTCAGAGAGACGATCTGTTCAGTAACATCTGGGGGACAATACCATTCATCGTGAATTACAGTTTTGCTCCGCTGGAACGGTGTCCAAAGTGTAGTCTGTCGGCCATTTGCAGCTTCGAGTAAATTTGTGCAGCTCTGCACAAAACTAGAGTTCAGGAAGGTTTGAATGTTGTCCTCCGACACAAGATGTTGATGCAGATTAGGGCCGCACGATATTAGGAAAACCTGTGATATGCGACAACAGTGATTAACATTACGATGACAATAATACTTGAAACAAATAAAATTTTAACTCAGGAACAAAAATGATCAAAAACAAAGAAATAAAAAAATGACAAGGCGATGTCTTGCTAGGCCAGGCGCCTTAATTACGAGGACACGGTCCTTCCTTGGTCAAAGAAAACGGTTAAATGAAACAGACTTGCATCACGTGACCACGGCTTCTACGGCGGTCACGTAACGTCACGTGACACGGGAGATAACATTAGATTTTATATGTATTAGTTTCAATATAAATATATAACGAGACTTTTACTTTTTAAATTGTGTATATGTTTATTAAATCAAATATATAAGTGAGTTACTACCCGCTAGCCACCGAAGCTGCAACTACTAAGCAACTAACCAACCATAGATAACTTCTTTGGATCTAAAAAAAAAACATTTAAAATTAGCTGACTTACTTTTAAATAGGACTGCACGATATTAGGAAAACCTGCGATATGCGATGACAGTGATTAATATTGCGATGACGATATTACTTGCCATAAATAAAATCTTAATTCAATTCAATTTTTATTTATATAGCGCCAAATCACGACAAGAGTCATCTCACTTCACATAGTAAACATTCCAATTCAGGTCAGTTCATTAAGCCAATCAGAATAATGTTTCCTATATAAGGAACCCAGCAAATTGCATCAAGTCACTGACTAGTGTCAGGCATTTTACAGCAATCCTCATGCTAAGCAAGCATAAAGCAACAGTGGAGAGGAAAACTCCCTTTTAACAGGAAGAAACCTCCAGAGGATCCTGGCTCAGCATAAGCAGCCATCCTCCACGACTCACTGGGGATCGAGAAGACAGAGCAGGCGCGCGCGCGGCAGCATCTAACCTATGAGAACCCACCCAATTGACCAAAAGGGTGAAGAGCTCTATTTGATTAGTTAAAAAAAAATCATGCTTCCGTCTGATGAACAGAATGCATTATGTGTAGCAAACATTTGAGCTGACTATTCATTGCGATATTTATCTGTTCTTTGCGATATGCATATTGAGTGTGCTGATATCGCGATAACGATATATTAGCGATATATTGTGCAGCCCTAATGCAGATTGATGCTTTTTAACATTTATATGTAGAGTTGTACTAATGTGAGGCTTAACCAAAAATACTGATGAATTAAAAATATATTTTAAAGTTAAAAGCTCGATCCAGACTGGGTCTAAAAAACACAATAAAAATACTTAAAAGAGAAAATCAATTAAGTAAAAAAAGACCCTTGAGTGAATAAAAGTGACATCTTCAGGTTTTATATTTTACTTGTTACAACATAAAAGATGATGAAGTGATCTCCTGAGTGTTTGCACTTGGGAACATGACAGCAGGGCTTCACAAGTCCCATCCTCACAACCAAATCCCATGTTTATGATGGGATGGAACTTTATGTCCAGTCTGGTCTTCAACCAAATTATCCCAAAAAAGCGGAAGTAGGAAAACAGGGAAAACTTATGCAGGATTTTTTTCCCTTTTTCATTGGGCAGAAAAACTGAAACACTGAAGGAAGAGAATTAAGCCAAGAGTCCATCTGAACGGGTTCCTCAAACCACTCCCCACCTGTGATGTTAATGCAGGAAATCCGATTAAATAAATTCCTGACAGGGATGTAATATGGGGCGAATCCTTTTAATCGTCGTAAAGCTAATTTCTGAGGTTGTAACACAAGTAGAAACAGATTTTAAATGCCGGGCTGACACAAGCTTGACATGTTAGCAAGCTAACATCCTAGCCGGTCAAGCTACCTTTTTTGTTTTGGCTACGTTGTAGAATTCAGAGCACAACTGTGACAGGTAACCTACTCAGGTAAACGGTTTGCTGACCAATTTATACCTAAACACGTAGGTGCAGGATAAAACTCGCAGAAGTGGCTGTTCTCACAGAATGAATCAGTTTCAGCTCCTCGCTGCGCCGCCTCGATCCACGCTGCTCGGACAGAAGGAAAGCGTAGAAGAAGAGAACATGCCCATAGATACTGGCCATTGGTCCAGACACAGATGTACGTCATCAAGCGTCCAATCCTATTGGATAACATCACTGTCAGTCTTGACCAAGCCCGCCACATCAGGTACAATCTTTTACTGCTCTGGCTGATGCAATGAAAAAGACGCAGGTGCCAACAGTCTTTTTCTTTTACTAACGTGTAAAACATGTGATGGTTATAATGTTTAGCCTCAATAAATGAGGAAAACATTCAACACAGTCTTTTGATGGTTTTCCGAACTTTAATATTTTTTGTGTTGACGTTTTGCGCTGCGCAAGTATGTGCGCAAGGCACATCTATGATTCAATTTGCCTTTAATTTAGACATTCGCACTAATTTATTACATAGCGTTTTTTAAATGCAACGTAGTAAAATAATGAGTTAACGCTGCTGTGTATGAACGACTTTCTACAGGTAAAAATGTCTTTGGCCGCCTCACTAAAACTTAATACGTGTCAGAATTGTGTAAGTTTGAAAATAAAGTTATTTAAAACCAATGAGAAGGACATTTTGGATTTGTTAGTTATAGCCATATGTATGTATATAAATACATATATGTTTATATATACATAGTATGGTTGTTGCGGTACATCCAGCAAATTCAACATTACAAAGCAGTGAATTGTCTTGCAGGTTTTTAATCTTTGGTTGCTGGGTAACTGTCGCCCTCTTCTGGCTAACACCTGTCATTACCACAAATGAAGTGTTAGCAAAGAAATAATTAAACCTACACCATTTTTTACTTTTACATATATTTGAATTTATTAAATGAAGTAATAATTATACAACGATACCGTGTCTTCTGATGAAAAGATCTTAAATAAAAAATATAAATATCAATATTTAGTCATAGAAAATATGTCTCAAGTGTGACTGAATTATTTTTATGTTTATGTATTTAGCAGACGCTTTTGTCCAAAGCGACTTACAGGTGAAAATCAAGCCAGCAGGTTACCCTTGAGGCTAACAGTAAACACTATGCAGCCAATCCTGTTGTTAGACGGTATGTAAATCTCTTATGTATTTACTATTAAGAACTTTGTCCAACATTGTCCTTTTTAATAACATGAATCCAAAGTGAATAGAGTCATTTATTAATCAGAATTTTATTTTGAAATTTTAATACATTTCTGGGCTTTAATAAACTGCAAGGTAACTATAACATTATTGACTGGTATAGTGTGTGACTTAAATACTTTTAAAATACAACAACAGTTTGTTGCATCGCTTTAAACTACATAAGAAAAAAAAAGCTGATGAAACATTGCGGAACACAGTAGGAACTAAAATTTGAGGGAACTTTTCCGGAACACAGTAGGAACTAAAATTTGAGGGAACTTTTCCGGAACACAGTAGGAACTAAAATTTGAGGGAACTTTTCCACTCCCGTTGTAGTTCTTTGGGGACACATTTATGAGCGATCCACTTCCGCATGCACCATGCCGACAGATACGAAGCGGGTTCGTGGTCCGGACGTTTCTCAGAGCCCCGTGCTGCTCGGGTACAAACCCGCTGCGGTTCTAGCCTCGCGTGGGCCCCGAGAAGACGGTCGGCAGCGGGACCAAGTTGACGTCCGGCCGGTCTTCGTCCGCTGCGGCCTGGTGAGTCAAGCTAAAGGTTCCGCTTACATCGAAGCTGGAAACACGAAGCTGATCAGCTGCGTTTACGGACCCCGAGAAACCGATCGGAAAGACGAGACCGATATGAAAAGTGGGAGGTACGCTGCTTTATCACAATCACGTTTTCTGCTCGACAGGTTCAGCCTGATTGTTCATGTGTTCGAAAGTGAAGTTCGAGTGTTTTTTGTGATCATCAAACCTTCCCATTGGTAGAAAGAGCAAATGTTCTGGCGGCTAGAGGGAGATTTGAATCCTTAACTTACCCTAGGCCAGGTGATGTAGGTGAACTCCTTCCCAGTGACACTCTTAACTCAGCCTAGGAGAGCCAAAGGTGTTCCCAGACCAGGCAATTTACAATCAAACATGTCAGATTAGTTAGTTATTTGAATTATTTAGGTCAACTGGATATAAACAAGATAATTCAGTCTTTTAGTAGCAGGCTTCCGAGAATATGGACTTTTCCGCCCTCTGGCGGACAAAAGCAGTTACAGCTTCCACGAGACTAACCCCTCAAAATAAAACAAACCACTTTTAAGTTTTTTAATTGGTGCCAACAGCACAATTAGTGTAGATAACGAGAAAGTCAGAGCGTGTGCACATATACAAACTACGTAACTCTTAAAACTTAATACATCTATGAGTTAAACAGGATTAAATCAACAAGCTAAAGCAGGGAGCATCAGCAGCTAGCTACAGCACTTAACTCATCAGATATCGCGCCCTCCGGTGGCAGCAAGGCGAAATGATTGTAGACTTGAAGAGATTTATCTAACTTTTTTTTAAATCAAATTTTAACCCAATAAAGCAAATTAGCTCAACCAACAGGAATTTGTTTTTATCAGTTTTCCAAGCGACTCGATCATTTTCCTTTACTTAACCTGAAAACAGAAGATTATTTTCATCGGATTGTAATGTTTGGGATGGTTTTGTTTGGGAAAATGATCCTATGTGCGTTTCTGCTTCCAGGCTGACCACTGATGTGCGTTTCGCCCCTTTTTCCTGCCCAGAGAGGGTCCCGTGGATCCAGGGCAGCCAGGACAAGGACCTGTCTCTGATGCTGCACGAGAGCCTGCAGCCGGCCGTGTGCCTCCAGAGATACCCGCGCTCTCAGATCGACGTCAGCGTGATGGTTCTGGAGAACAGCGGCTCAGCCCTGGCCCACGCCGTCACCTGTGCCTCCCTCGCGCTCGCGGATGCGGGGATTGAGATGTACGACTTGGTGCTCGGATGTTCCCTCCAGCAGGTTGGGAGCTCCTACGTGGTCGACCCGTCCTACCTGGAGGAGAACGGCTGGAGGTGTAACAGCAGCGAGAGCCGGGGCGGGCTCACAGTGGCCTTCCTGCCCAGTCTGAACCAGATTTCTGGGCTGCAGTCCGACGGTGAGATGTCTGAGGAGACCCTGACTGCGGGGGTTCGGACCTGCATCGAAGGATGCTACAAACTTTACCCGGTTATCCAAAAGGTCTTGACCAAAGCGGTCCGCCGGGCGGCGCCCCCGTCTACCTGAGAGACGCTCCAACAGCTCAGCGTTTGACGAGTTTAATATGTAATAAAATAGCTAACTTTGTGTTGGTCTTTAATCTGGTTGACACACAAAAAAATTCTGATTCATGAAAAGGTAAAAAAAATAATTAGTTTGAAATTCCCTCTTCCTGTCGAGAGCCTCTCACCACCAGAGGGCGCTGTGCACCTGAACACCACCACCAGAGGGCGCTGTGCACCAACAATCTGTTCTACTTCAAATGTCCTCCAATTATTTCTTCTAATACAAGCCAGTTAGAAACTAAACCTAAACGAAGTCTTAAAGTTAAACTAACATATCCGGTGTTTATTTACCTTTTCCACCGGAATATTTCTAGTTTTTGCTTCTGTGATCCTTTTCTGGAACCCTTTAGTCTTTAATCAACCTAAAAAACCAGCTTGACTACAGATCTGTGGGACGTTCTGGACAAACGTGTCCCACTCACCTGGAACAGGAGCTCAAGAAGAGCTGGGTCAGAACCACAGAAAACACAAAAGGAGGTAAAGTTCTTTATTTTTCTGTTGGGAATTTGACAAGAGAATGACATTCCAACATCTGAGACAGGAAATAAAGTCCAGCATATTGTTAAAAACACAACTAAAATCTTTTTAGCCTCACTGGGATCTGGAGTGAGGCGACCGCACCGTCCTCTCGGTCCTCAGCAGCTGACAGATAAAACAATCGTGACAGATTAGATCAGTCTCTTCTTTGCTCCACGGCTGTCGATCACTGTTCCTTCAGCCAAAAGCACAGCAGCTGTGGCATGGGAGGGGGGGCATCAGGGGAGGCAATGCGGGATTGGATGCTCAGCTTAAACTGTGTGAGACGTGATTGAGGGAAGGTGTCACGTTTCAGAGCCACAACATCAAATAAATTAATAAATAACTTAACACCAACGGAGTCGGAGCTCCTAAAAGCTGAAATTGTGTAAAACCACTGCAAACTACATCAATGTGTGTGTGTGTGCGTGCCTATCTGTAGGCCCGGCTGTGCCGCGGGTACGGCAACATGATTACGTCCACGCTACCTTCGCTGTCTGAGCTGCTGTCAGAGTCGCTGCTGCCGGAGTAGGCGGACAGTCCCGGTAAAACGCCGACACACACGGCCGCAGACGGGAGGTGCAACACGCCCTGGGCGGAGCTGAGGGGAACCGATGGGGTCTTCGCCGCCAGGCCAGGAACAGCTCGGTGGTCCTCAGGAGCCCCCACCTCTCCTGCTCCACCCTCCTGCTCTGAACAACAGAACATCCCGTTAAACGTGCCAACCAAGGGAGTGGGAAGACTGTTGGATTTCTGTAAAATTCTATTAGAACAGGTATGAACCATCCATAAAGTGACCCACTTATTATTTTTAGATCTCCTTTTATAGAAGGAGTTAGGTGTTAAATGGTGCTGAGGAGAGAAGATTCAGCTCCTCCCATCTGAACTCGATTAGCTCACCAATCGTTTAACAAATGTGTTTCCAAAGGCTGAATTTGTTGGCTCTACGTCTTTTCTTAACATTTCTAGTCACTTAAACATAAGCTGGACAGCTTTACTGGTTTCTTTTACTGCCTGGTTTCCTGTGAAGGCAGCGGTTCTGACAACAGAACACCGCGGCCCACCTGCGTGTCTGTCTCCATTTCCTGTTGAGGACGAGGATTTTTCCACCTTCTGCTTCTTGCTGCTCTCTGATGACCGAGAGGAACTGGTGATGAAACAAATCAAAACTTTAGATTTCCACACAAAATAAACACTTACCCCCCCCCGCTGATAAAAAGACTCTGTAGGAAACAGATCAGTGATTTTTTTATCTTCATTTTTGGGCATCAGGCTACAGGAGCAGTCGTCTGAGATCTGAAGTGATGAACTGAGACTTGTTAATTATACGAGATCAGGTCTGGATTAACTCTGTTATTGTGAAACCAATTCATGCTTGCTGCTTTTCCTTTGTCTAAAATTATGTGTGTGTGTATTACTGATAAAGACTTGTGCTTCTCACCCTGAGGTCGTAAATATTCGGAGCCGTTTCGGTCTCACAGTTCTGCGGTAACCTTTTGACCTCCAGAGAAGTGGAGGAGGCAAGGAGGCTTTTCCTGGAGAAAGTCCAGGTGCACCAGCTAATAGTTATAAAAACAGATCATGCACTCTTAAAATCGATAAGCCCACTAACTAGCATGAAGGAGAAGATTTACTGTTCCTCCCCAAGGCCGAGAGAAGAAGAAGAGGAGGAGTAGAAGGAGGGGCAACGTTGGGCTAAGGTCACCAGAGGCCAAGGAGAGACGAGAGGGGCAGACTGGACAGCCAGCAAAGCCTGCTGAAGAAGATGATGTAATCGCAAGGAGAAGAGGAAACACGTGACCAGACGTTGAGCTCCAGAAGCAGGATGGGGGTGTTGCCATGGAGATGCAACCCCTGAAGAATGCAGAGGGGAGGAGGGACAGAGTGAATATAAGGAAGATACTGGGTCTGTTCGGGATGAGCTTGATGGGATGAGTGAGAGTCACCCCCAAATTCCACTACCTCCGCTCCGCTCCGACACGAACGCCGGAGCAAAATCGGTCCCGTTGTAGTCAATCAGAGCAATTCCACTACTGCGGCTGTGCTCCGGCAGTGCGCCGCCCTCTGTTCCGGCGTCCGGCAAAAATAGAATCGATCCTATTTTCGCCGGACGCCGGAGCACCTCCGCAGTAAATGGACAGAAATCACAACGGCCCAACAGGAAAAGGAGCAAGCACAATTTCCGTTTTTCACAATAAATCGATAAACAAAAGGCGTTTTTTGTTTCATATGCACAGGTTTAACAACTTTTAACAACTATCAATGGCGGCTGAAGTTTAAATGCACAAAAGTAAGCCATAAATACAGTTTCTACTCTCAAAGGAGTCACACTTTGTTGATGCCAACACTGCTGATCTCTCAACACAAATGATGGGCAGATTAAACAGTTCATTTCGATGCTTCTCCCACACAACGGGTGTTTGGATCTAACTTCCGCGTTTATTGCTCGGACTGTATCGCAAGATCTCGAAAATCCCGCGCTTGCTTGTTTGCCCCCCTCAGGTCTCCGCACCGGAGCGGAGCCGTTGTAGAGCGGGTACCAGTAAAGGGTACCAGTAAAAATTGAGTTCGGAAGCGAGCGGCTGCGGAAGGCGGGGGCGGACCGGAGCGGAGGTAGTGGAATTTGGGGGTCAGTCAGTCATGGACTGAGGTTTTTCGAGAGGAGCTCGCGGAGTGGAATTTGGGGAAGAGAGTTTTTGATTTTGTCTGTGTGACCCGCTGCAACGGGATTTTCATCTTTTTATCTGTTTGTGGAATAAAATTTGTTTCTCACTGCGAGGAACTTAAAAAGAATCCACGTTCTGGGGGTCTCCTCTGTCGGTAATCTAGGAGAAAGGTGAGGCGCTGGTTACCGGCATCCCATTCCAAAGGTTGAATGCTATTTAGCTTGTTAAAACCATCCTTTTGCTACAGTTAACCAGTTGTTTCCTCAGCATAAAGGAACAGCTGATTAGAGTTTTGACCTGAGCTGAAGGAATGTAAAGTGTGTATGCTGGTGTAATCAAAGTCTTCCTTGTGTCTATTTAAAGATATATTGGTCAGAATTAGAAGCCCTGGGTAATTTGGTGACTGCTAATCATCTCTCTACATAGGAAAGGGTGTTTATTGGCAATTAATGTCAAGCCCACTACACTGATTGCAGGCCAAACCTGAGATTTTAAAAACATCTAATTAAGAGTGGTGCTAATCCGGCTAATTGTCTCGCAACATAAAGGTAGCAGGTCATGGTGCGTACTTGCGTCTTTTGACAGCTCCCACTAATAAATGTGCCTGAGACAGGTGGCTGGTCTTTTGCTCCCCTGAAGGTTTGGATGAAGACTTCTCCGGCTCCCGTCGGCTCTCTGCTGACGCCTTCTTCACTAAAGCGCTGTGGCAGCAAAAAGTTAAAGAGTAAGTCACACCGGCGGGGTCGATGCTTATGCTAATGATCTCATCTGCAGGTCTAAGTGATGAGAAATAATAAACGAGTTTTTGAAGGATATTCTGTATTCCAGCAGCTCCTGCTTCTCCTCGTCCCGCCGTTGCTTCTCCACCATGATCTGTTGCCGGGAAACTTCATCCAGGAAGCTGGACTCATCCTCGTCCAACCCCCTCACCATGTTCTCTGTTACCATGGAAACACATCCTCGTCACAAAAACATCGTGGAATACTTTAAGTATTGACCAGCGGCCTCATTTATCAAGCTAGCTTACGCACAAAACGGGGTCGGAAAACTGCGTAAGCAACTTTCCAGGCAAACTTTGGGATTTATGAAAGAAAACTCAGCGGAAAAATGTGTGCAACTTTAAGTTGACTAACGACCTGGCTTACGCACATTTTGGACATGGAGAGCACCTGCAGTGCTGCTGCTGAGAAGGATAAAATTATGAAATCCTGCAGCGTTATCACTTGTACTGCTCCGTTTTCACACAGAACAAGACCCCCCCCCCACACACACACAGCCTGAAGCGCAGAATATCAGCATGGGGGGCAGATTGAGACAGAATGTCATGCGTCTGTGACAGTGTGTGTGTCCTGTCACTGTGACCCGATTGATCATGCGCCCTGGCTTCTTGTACAGAGGAGATCTCTGTTTGGCTGACTGGTTAGCATGTGTGACTTTCACCTGGGAGTCTGGGGATCGAATCCCGATTGGACCATTTTTTTTAATATCCGTCACAGATCTCTCTGAAGAATTCACAGCATTGACGGCTTCAGCAACGCTGTGCCACTCCGTGGATTTTCTCTTATTTGTTTTGCAAAAGCACTTCCTTTCTCGAAATGCTGCAACAAGCCGGCTTATTTACATGCATGAGATCCAAAAGGCGCTTTGCATGGATTATTTCTGGCAGTAAGTGGGCGTGGTGAGGGTGGGATGCGACTAAAATGCAGCTGAGAAACATTCTCGTTAGTTTCTGATTCATGAAGCGGAGAATGCGTGCAGCTGTGCGTACTCCATGTTTGATAGATCACAAATCTACTTCGCGTAAGTACTTTTTTTTTGCTGAGCTTAAGTACGGTTTTAGTAAGGATTCTATGCAATGTTTGATAAATGAGACCCCAGAACATTTATTTGTCTTTCCCTCCAAAGTCCAGAGCAGAAAAAAAATCCTTTATAAAAAGAAATTTTTTATATTTAATCTTTGGGTTTCTGTAGTTTTAGCTCTCTAAATTAGGTTTCTCTTCCATTTTGTCTGCAGCTTAAAATATTTTCAGATGGAAGTCAAATAAGGTTTTTAAGCAGACTCTTAATGTGGAAGCCTGCTGATGACACCGTGGGACTAAAACAGATTAAGAGACCCACTGAATTTAAACTGCTCCTCAAAGTCCTGCTGCTTCTTGTCCTTCTGCTCCTGCAGTCGTTCAAAGAGCGAACGTGGGTCGTACTCCTCCTCTGGGACCTCTGAAGAGTAGATAAACATGTAGAGATCAGAGAAGCAGCTCATGTACTGCCAGTGTGGTTTGGATCAGAGTTCCTACCCTCTGGATCATCCGGCTTCCGGACTTTCTCCCATTCCTCCTGCCTCTTCTTTCTCCTCTCATCGAGCTCTGACTCCGATACAAACTTCCTGCTGAGATCAACGCCTGCTGCTTCTCCTCCTGCCATCAGAGCAACCTCAAACACAACAAACATGTTTATTAATTGTTTCTGTCCCCAGATTTACTCTAAGTCAAATATAATGAAAATATTTCTATTTACTCCACTGTCGCTGCATAAAAGATGCTGCTTATACTGAGCCAGGTTCTGCAGGAGGTTTCGCCCTGTTAAAGGGGAGTTTTCCTCTACACTGTCGCTGCATGTCACTGTCAGTGCCTTGGGCTTCCTGACAGGGTTGTGGAAGGCGCTTTATAAATAAAGCTTTGATTGATTGATTGATTGCATGCTTGCTTAGCATGACAATTGCTGTAAAGTCTGGCATCAAGTCGTGACTCGATGCAACCTACTGAGTTTCCTCACATAGGAAACTTTTAACTATTTGGCATAACGAACTAAACTCAGTGCACTGATAACTAGTTTTATTTAGAATGTTTAGTTTGCATATTGCCTTGAGAAGTCTTGTCGTAAACTGGCAATTTATAAATAAACTACTGAATTGAATACGATTAAAATTAATAAATATATCTATGACACCAATTCTAGAGAAATCAGGCAAATAAATGGACAGATTTCACATTAATGCTCTCGGAAAACTATAAATGGCAAAAAAAAAATTAACTTCTATCTCGAGTTCTGTCATGTTTAAGCATTAATGACCACAAACAGGAGAATTTAAAGGGAAATTCTTTGGAGTGCATCTATTTTAGGTTTAGTCTAGTTTATGAAGTTAAACACTAACGTGTTTGGGTTCATGATAGGACCTCTAAAATATACAGGACGGTGGCCCCGGAGGACCAAGATTGGAAAAGACAACTAGGATACACAACGTTCGTTCAACTTTTCCAAATAATAACAGACTTAATAAGATATTGAAAATTTTATTGCTTAAGTTTCCTGCATAAATAGCCAGACCGGTAACGAGTAGACGCAAATATGTGTCTTAATAACTTAAACAAGGTGCATCAGAGGACTGGACGAAACACCAACACCTGCTCAGGCGAGGCTGACGAGCGTAAAGCTGCCAGAAGCTCTCAGTTTGGATCTGTTTGTGCGACAGTCTGAGTTATTAACGCTGACGAGGAGCAGCTAGCTACAAGCTAGCACTAGCTACAATAGCCACATTAGCTTTGCACCACCGCTGCGGGTCAACCCGGTTTGACGTCTGAGTGCAGAACAGAACCGGATTTGATGTCGCTGTTTCAAATCAAACCTGAATTTTTTGCCCGTCACAGAAGCTTACCGGACTCCAAGCTGGCAGCTAGCAATCAGCTCCAAATGTATCCTGTTTGTGTTACAGTGAAAACGGCTCGGTAATAAGAGAGTCAAGGTGTTATTAGTTCCTACCTACTTACGTTCGAATCCAGAAATAATTTTATGATTCAAAAGAGAAATAAATCAAGACGCAAAGTTTCCTAAAGGAGTTAGAGACTAAAAAGACACAATTAAAATAGGCTTAAAAATCAATCATCTGATTAAAATCAAACCAATCTTTAAAAAAATCCAATCTATAACTGATTTTCTCCTATTTTTATTTTAGTATTAAAAATTAACACGATAAAACAAGTTTAATAATGCCTTCGTGTTTTCTGTTATCAGCATGAGGACTGAAAAGCTTCGCGTGTCTGTTTTGTTCATTGGATAATTTGTTTGGTTAAATGTTGTAAAACAGAAAAGCTACTCAGCTCATCTTTACTTGACCTAATATGTTTCAGTCATTTGGTTTATGAAAGGATCCACATAGTTGACGGTTAGTTATAGGATGAGAATCCCTTGTTGTTGTCCTGCTGTGACATTTGACCTGCAGACTGACTCCTGTAGCAGAGACTATAGTTCTATGTCTAAGCAGTGACCTCTGACCTCAGGTTGGTGAACCTTTAAAAACAAACACAAACAAGGAGTCTCTAAAGTGCAAAAGTTACATTTTATTTTGCTTCAAGGAAGCTGAAACTTTTAAGTCCCACTGGGACTGGGATTTTCCACAACAAAAACACCAAAGTCTCATCATCAGATGAAAAGAATAAATGTTCAAGCATTTCACATGCAAAAAAACCAAGTAAATATTAAAATTAATATTCTCTGATTAAGAAACAACAACACTATACAATAGCTTTTTTAATGATGACATGTCATCAGTATAAATCAGGTATTAGATACCGGTTTACCTTAGCTGCCCAAGGCAGAGCTTTAACTGTGATAAAGAACAAACACGGCCCATGAAGACCTACCCACAACAGATAAATAAATAAAACAATAAATAAATCTATAAAACAGGCTGCTGATGGCGCAGGATTACAGTCCAGATCAAAATCCAGCTGTGGCACTTTACTGTAGCCCCCCCCCCCCCAAATCCAGATGTGGTGCAGTCATCCTGGAGGTCAGCTGGGGTCAACCTAAGAGGTGCGTTTGGGCCTGACGCAGGTGCACCCTACAGGTATGTCCATTTTAAAAGCTCTCAGCTGGTAGGTGCCATCTTCACAGTTTCCTCGTTCACGCTTCAGAAACATCTGGGCCTGGAGGACAGGGACGGAGTTGAAGTCAAAGTTCTCCTCCATACTTTCATCCGAGTTCTTCTTGATGGTGATGCACCCTGAGCAGAGGCATTCTGCCTTCATGTAGGTGGAGGGGAACAAATCCTCGTTGGTTTCTTGTCTGAAAAAGAAATCAGAACAGTCAGTGAGACTCAGACAGACAAAAACATCATTTAACTCTGGGTTTAATATCAAATTTATACTTTTAATACACTAACTTCAGCTCCTCTATGGCTTCTGCAGATAATAAAATGCAAGTTTTGAATGGAAAACGTTTCAATGTTTTCCATTTTGTAAAAAGCAAACAGCTTAATGTAAATTATTATTTCATATGATTTCATCTGAACTAACGGTAATAATTTACTGATCTAATCGGTTTTTCATCGTTCATGAGGGACAACGGCTCATTATCGTTTACCGAAACACCATTGATGAGGATTTTTCTGTAACGTATGTGCCTAAAACACCTGAACGAGGCTGATTTTATATTCAGCTGCTGGTTCACGAGGACTCCAGGAATCGGGATTTTCCAAATGGACGTGATTCCAGGTAGTCCGGAATAGTTTCAGCTCACCTGCGGCTCAGAGTCACGCAGGTGTTTTATTTGTTTTATTGGGCTGAAGGAAAATCAACTCTAAATCTGGTTTATTCAGTCATTAGAATTAAGGTGAAACTGATTTTGAACTAAAAACGACCAATGTGGATCACGTGACCAGAAAGCGCGACAGGTGCGACTTACACGTATCTCCAGGGGGACAGGGACCGGTCCTTGATGTCCTTGGAGTTGGACAGACCCTGGTAGAGGTCCACTGGACACGACCTGATGCCGGATAACTCGGATAAAGGCTCCGGGTTAAACGGGAGCTGTTTCTGCATCCTCCGGAGCAGCTCGGTC
The DNA here is from genome assembly GCF_043380555.1 of Nothobranchius furzeri. Lineage (NCBI taxonomy): Eukaryota > Metazoa > Chordata > Actinopteri > Cyprinodontiformes > Nothobranchiidae > Nothobranchius > Nothobranchius furzeri. The sequence goes on from NC_091744.1 coordinate 81,867,902, forward strand.
TGGTTACAGCACCGGTGTCTGCATGTCCACACGGACACGACACACAGCGCGAGGACAAGGATCTGTGGAGAGAAGAGGATGAGGATGATGATGATTGAGATGATGTTGGAGGCTGGGGGCCTGGTGCGGTCCGTCTCTCACCTGTTTCAGGTCCATTTGGGTCTCCCAGGTTTGTCCAGAGTCTAAAAGTCTCAACAAGAGGACTCGTCTTTGATCCACAACGCGAGTCACTCATCTTTTATGTGCCGAGAGCTGGGGAAGTACGAGGAAGCGCTGCTGAACTTCCTCTTTCTAGAGGAGGTACCAGGTGAGAGGAGTCTCTCTGCCCCCCCCCCCCCCCCCGTCCAATTCAGCGTGTCCAGACCAAGACCAGAACCTCAGATCAGCTTCACCTGATCAAAGATCATTAACCTCACCAGAGCATCAACCAGCAAATTAATGAAATGTTCTGGAATTTCAGCTAGTTTGAAAGGATGCAAGAATTCCTGATCCAATCCAGAACTCCTGTTCCAGTCCAGAATTCCTGATCCAGTGCAAAACTCCTGATCCACCCCCAAACCCCTGATTTTGTCCAGAATTCCTGATTCAGTCCAGAACTCCTGATCCACTCCAAAATTACCGATCCAGCCCAGAATTCATGATCCAATCCAGAACTCCTGATCCAATCCAAAACTCCTGATCCAATCCAAAACTCCTGATCCAATCCAGAACTCTTGATCCAGTCCAGAATTCCTGATCCAATCCAAAACTCCTGATCCACCCCAAAACCCCAGATTTAGTCCAGATTTCCTGATCCAATCCAGAACTCCTGATCCTCCCCAAACCCCCGATCCAGTCCTGAACTCCTGATCAAGTCCACAATTCCTGATTCAGTTCAGAACTCCTGATTCAGTCCTGTTCAATTAAAAGCTTCCAAAGTCCAATGAAAATCTGGAATTAACTCAAAAATATTTCAAGAAAATCTGCATCAGAGGGAAAATATAGAGATGATGACTGGATCAGAACCGGTTCAGAATGAAACGGCAGAGGTTCTAAACCTTGATAAGGTGGCTCGTGAAGAGGAAATGAGCATGTTGGTGATGATTCAGCAGGACGTCGTCATCACCGCAGTGAAAGTTTTGGACTAAACTCAAATCAGAGATAGAATTTAGAAATGAACTAAAATTATAATTTCCTTTTTTATTTTATTTACGTCAAATGGAAATGTGTCTGGTAAAAGAGCCCATGACTCATCAGCTGGTCTGTGCTGGGAGGGCTTGTGGATGGAAGCATGGATTTTTGTTTCAGCAGGAGGCGCTGCAAATAAGAGCTGACCCTGAAGCTGAGACTTGTAACGTAAAACGTCCTAAAAACAGATTAGTTACGTGAGAAGAACCGGGACCGGGTCAGTGCCCGGGTCGTGTAAACTGGACCTGCAGCTGGGTCAAGACCCCACAAGTCACTTTCTGCAGGGTCAGAAACCAGACCACTCTAAGAATGTTTAAAGTTCAGGTCACAGAGTCAAAAGTAATTTTAGTTAATGTTAAATCTGCAGACTCAGATTTATGATCTAAAAGAATAAATGAAACATAAAATAAATCTGTAATCCAAGAACGTAACTCTAAGGGCATGTTTGACGTTTATAAACTGGAGTTGCGGCTTTATTTACACACTCGTCTGATGATGCAACACAACAGGTTTCAAATGTCAAACACATTCCAAAACAGCTGAATTGGTTATTTTTAGCTTCAGCAGAATTTCCAGCAGTTAGTTTGGAAACGCTGCCAAGGCTGCTGGTTGGACACGAGCGGTCGACCTCTCCGCTGAACCCTTTGTGCTCCTCCGATGATTTCTCATCTCCAGGTGCGCACGGACACTCCCGCATTCATGTCTGCTTTTGCAAAATAACAACAGGAAACTGATCCTGAGTCACGGACATGATGTAAAAGCGCCGCGTGACGTCAGCGAAGGAAAACAATTAACCTGGAAGTTCCTGAACTCGTTCAGACCTCAGAGCTCCGCTGGGAAGAAGCACACAGGGAATGTTGGAGCTGGAGTTTGTTACAGAAGAACAAGGCTCGCAGGACAAAAGCCTCCATCTTTCTATTGGCTATTTTTCATTTAAAGAATGGATGTATTTAATGATAATTTAATCACTCTTTTTACTAAGAGGAAAATATTTTGCGCTCAGTTTACAGAAGTTTTTATTTTTCCTGATATTATTTTCTACTGTATCCCCCCCATCCCCCACCCCCATGATTAAAAAATAAAGGCCTCTCTCATGATTATAAGTGGGACAACTTGCACGAATGGATGCTGAATAAATACTTTTTTGCCCCTCTGCATTGTCACGAAGTAAAATGAATTATTAACTTTTTTGCTCATTAAAAAAAGATTAGATTCAAAATAAAGTTTTAAAAAGTAAAATAAATGCTGCAAAATGCAATAAATACATTTCTAAATAGCTAAAGTTCAAAGAAGGAAACTAAATCCAATCAAAAGCAAAATCTGCAAAACAAACAAAAGCTTCAAATAACACGAGGTACCAAACAACTTCTGCTTTTGAATTTCCAAACGTGTTCCACTGGTCTGCAGAGGAAAACACCACAACAAGGCATCAGCTGCCCAGGAAAGCCAAACAACACATAACATTTGAATAAATAAACTGAAAGTACAAATAGATTTAAAAAAATAATCATTTAAAAATCTGTCTTGAAATATAAAAAATATATCAAACTCACTGGAAGAAAAACATCAGGACAAATAAAAAAGGCGAAAAAATCTCTAAGTTAATTTTTATTTAATTTTCCACACCGATTAAAACTCAGAGAAGAAGAGGAGGAAAGTTCCCGTTGATTCCTGCTGTTCCTCAAATTATTTCTCCTCTCAGCTTTCACTTTTCCAAATCAACATTCCTTTAGCCAAACATAAGCTGATTAAATAAATTACTTCTCATGTAAAAACTTCAGCATTCCCAGTTATTCATTAGCCAGCTGCAGGTTACGTCAGGGAATAGTCCAAGCTGAGAGCTGAGTTTACCCTCAGCCTGTCCGTTTAGTTCTTCTTACATCTGAAAATGCACCTCTGACACCAGAACTCGCCCCTTCTGTTTTTGATGTGGATCAGAACCATTGCAGGTTGGTGCAGAAGGTAGAGCAGACCACCAGATTTCACACTGGGTACTTGCAGTTTGCTGGATCACAAGGTCGTGTCTCTGACATGCTGGTCTGCAGTTCGAGGGCCTCACAGTATAGGTTCCCCTTTTCACCCTCCATCACCTCCCCTGGCTGCCTTCTTCAGTCTCGACATGCTCCCCCTGGGTCAGGTCATCCACAATAACATTACCTATCATCGATATGCAGATGACACGCAGGTCTACCTCTATCACCTAGTGACTGTGGTCTCTTAGACTCTGCCAGTGTTTGGAGCAAGTTAATGACTGGATGCAGTTAAACGTCCTCCAGTTACACAAAGACAAGACGTGTCTTTGAAAATAAGGATAGGATGGCTTCTCTCCAACCACCAAAACGTCACATCCCAGAGAACTAGACTAATACAGATCACTCAGTCGTCTTGACCTCCCATCTGATGAAGACTATGGAGAGACTCATCCTCACCTATCTACGTTCAGTGGTGAGCCCGGAAGTAGACCCACTGCAATTTGCATATAAACCAAATATGGGGGTGGAGGATGCCCTCATCTACTTGCAGCACTGGGCTCTGACTCACCTCAAAATTCAGAAAAGCACTGTGAAGATCATGCTCTTCGACTTCTCAAGTGCCTTAAACATCATCCAGCCGTGTCTACTGCAGCAGAAGATGAGGGGTGCAGCAGTGGACAACATCTGCCTGCACGGACCTTCAACTACTGTACCTCACCAACAGGCCACCATTTGTGAGGCTGCACAACTGTACATCTGAGGTGGTTGTGTGCAGTACGGGAGCTCCACAGGGTACGGTGTTCTCAGCATTTTTATTCACCTTCTTCACCTCGGATTTAACCTACATCACCAGCAGCTGTCACTTCTAGAAGTACTCTGATGACTCTGCTATTGTTGGCTCTGTATCTGAGGGGAATGACCTGGAGTTAGTACAGGTCAGTCAACATGGACTTTGTGGACTGGTGTGAGCGTAACCACCTTTGCTCCAACACCAGTAAGACGAAGGAAATGGTGACTAACTTCCAGATAAACACTCCCCCTTACTCATCGGTCAACATCAGACATTGAGCTCGTGGATACCTTACCTGGGTGTTCACCTCAACAGTAAACTGAACTGGTCCAACAGCACAGATGCTCTATACAAGAAGGGCTAAAGACGCCTCCACCTCCTGAGGAGGCTGAGGTCCTTCAGAGTTCACTCCCAGCTGCTAAAATCCTTTTATCACTCTGTGGATGGCCCTGTTATCCACTCTGCCGTGGTCTGTTGGGGTGCAGGCAGCTCTGACTGAGACAGGAAGAGACTAAATAAGCCAGTTAAGGCTGGCTTGGTTCTGGGTTGCCCACTGGATTCAGTTGAGGAGACATGAAAGGATGCTTGTGAAGGTGAACTCCATCTTTTTAAAAAAAACCTCCCACCCACTGCGCTCCACTGTGGAGACCATGGACAGCTCCTTCAGGGGCAGACTGAGACATCCCAGATGTAAAACAGAACGCTACCGTAGGTCAGTCATCCCCTCTGTAGTAAGAGTATAACTCCTCAGTTTAACTGGTACTGGCATTATCCTGGTACACAATAACCTCAACGCAATACTCAGTATGTGTTCAATACTTGTGCAAGACCAGATTTACATAGTATCTGTGTCTCTTACAGTCTGCTGCGTAGTTGTGGAAGTTTTTTATTCGTGGATTTTAGGGTTTGAAGGTTACAATAATAGCTTACTGGCTATGTGTACATACATGTACCTTTTTTATTTTTTTTCTTCAAATTATTCTCTTAAGCGTTGATTCAGCTCTAACAGGTGAATTTCCCCACTGTGGGATCGATAGTCTTTTCTATTCTACCTTTACCCAGGTGCTGTACGTGTGCAGCAGCACGACTCCAGTTGTTAAACGGACCCACCTGCATTCCAGAACCGCAGTTCTCTAAAAACATTAGCAGCCCGATGAAAGGACAGAGATAGTCGTCAAACTCCTAAATGTTTAGACAAGTGAAAACACAAACCCAAACCCATCGCCATGGTGACCAAGCAGAGGCACAGCTTGTCATCAGTTGTGCGATGGGAATGTCTTCTTTTGTGTGTCTCAGGGAATGTCAACTTTCCACGAGTCCGTCTGAAAGGACTTAATGTTTCATAAAATCTTTAGGCATTGTGGCTCAGCCCTAGGTTTTCTGGAGGACAAAGTTCTGTCAACTAGGACTTGTTCTTTATGGGTCTCGTTGAGTCCAGGGAGCAGGATGACCAGAACCTGAAGCAGGAAGAGACGGGGACTTCACAGACCTGGAGTACGGTCTTCACCTGGGACTCTGCAGTCCTGATATGGGTCTGAAACAGCAGTTCAGCTGGTGGAGTTAGAATTTGGACTAGTTCCGACCGGTCTGGACTTCTGACAAGTTCCTTCTTTAAAGAGCAAGTCAATCCCTACCAGATTCTTACTCAACTCCCACTTCCTGTTTGAAAATTCAACAAATGCTGTTGCCGAGCAGACCGAGAGGGCGGAGCCGCTAACAAATACACACACACACACACACACACACACACACACACACACACACACACACACACACACACACACACACACACACACACACACAACGACATTGTGACATCATATGGTACCAGCTAACGTTCTAGGGTACCTTTTAGCCAATAGCGATGGCAGATTTAAATTCAAATGCAGTGCAGAGTTTTTACCTGACAACAGCACAACACCGACAGTTTTCGGCAAAAATTTTAAATTTTAACTAAAATGCACTAAAGTGCAAAACTATTGACTACACTTGTCTGCAGCACGATTAGACACGCATTTTTACAGTTTATATAAAAAAAAGTTGATTTGGGGTGACTTACTCTTTAACAAAGAACAAAACATGATGGCTGAGACTTGGTGCTTATGAGTCTTGATTTAGGACTTGTTTGGTCTTGACCAGAGACTCACTGAAGATCATGACCAACACTGGACCTGCTGGTCTTGATCGAGTTTGAACTGGTTTGAAGTCAGCATCAGCTTCTCTTCAGAGACTAACTAGACTTCAAACCAGCAAGTCTTGGCTTGGGACCTGTTTGTCTCAAGACTTCAACGTCAACCAGTGAAAGCAGCAAAGTTCAGTTTGACCAAGTACAACTTCATCAAACCACAAATTTACATTAACTGACGTCATGTTGTTCATGACTCAGAGCTTTTTTTTTGTTTTGCTGTAACATGTTTCTCCACAGGTATGAAACACCTCAGATCTCACCTGGTGGGAATGATGTAACGCTGGACTACCTCAGGTGTTCAAAGTGGGACGGTCCTCGTCAACATCGAAATTTATCCGATGATGTAAGGCAGCCTGTTTACATCCTCAGATTATGGAAATCTAGAGGCACACCTTATAAACTCTGTTTGCTTTAAGATGGAAAAACATAACAATCGGGATTTATTTCAAATGGATTCTGAACCAAATCTTATTTTTCTAGAAATAAAACTCCTTAAAAGATCAACTGAAAGCCCTGAAAATGTAAAGTTTTAATCCTTGAGTTTGACCATTTAAAAACCAAAACCCTTACTTCTGGTTCAGGCTGCAGATCCAGTCACCTGACCTCTAAAGTGTTTTAACCCTCAGGCTTCACTTTAAATTTCATCCTAAAGAGTCATTAGAGGACAAAAACGTCCGCTTGTAAAAGTGACCATAAAAACTGTTTACATTAATATATTTTTTTACTTTTTTTCCCCAAAGATCTGTTGAACAACTTCAGCCCTGCTCAAACATAAAAAAAATTCAATCATTTTGAGGCTTTTAACCCTTGAAATGCCAGTTTGAATACTCGAAGTCATTGATGTAATTTATGAAAAAAAAAAAACCCACAAAAACTGAGTTATTTTCTGGGGTGTTTAGTACAAATCATCAGTCTTGATTATGTTATGAAACATCTAAAATTTTGAATTTTTTTGCATTTATAGTTTTTACATAGCAACAGATTTAAAATTTACTATACACTTTGTCTCACCTCAGAATGCAAGCAAGCATTCACACTTCTGCACATGCATAAACAAACTGAACTACAGAGAGTTTGGATGTACCTGGGCTCCAGCCAGGTGCATCAACATATTGTTTTTGTTTTCTACCCTTTGGTCTTACATGTGAGAATGAAACTGTGTTTAGTTTACATGCTGAGCTTCTGAGTTAATTAAAACAGCAGAAGATCTAAAGAAATGTGTAAACTTTCTCGCCTGAGCAACATATGGAGAAATTACTGAATTTGGGGGTGAACAGTAAAAATCATAAATTTGACTACTTTTGTCCAAAATGAAACCATAACATCACAGAAAGCATGAGTATTTGATGCAGATGATACAGGATCAGAAACTGTGGTTTGCATTGAAGTCAGTGGGACATTTTTGTCCATAACAGGCACAAGAAGGTGGTAAATTTTAAATCTGCTGCTACAAAAAACTAAAAAAAAAGCATAAAATATGATATTTTGCCAGACTCTTGACATATCCAAGGCTGATTTAAAAAAATGATTTCAGTCACTCAAAATATGTTTTATGTAAAATATCTCCTCTTTTGTCTGCTTTTTTCATGAAAAAATGAGCATCACATAATCAAACTGGCATATGAAGGGTTAAAATTTAGATAAATATTCAATATTTGATTTTTTTTATCAGAACTGAAGTTGATCACAACATTTAGACCCAAAAAGCAGAAAAAAATATTAATCTGGACCATTTTTAAAGCAGTTTTAAAAGTGGATGTTTTTGTCCTCTAATGGCTCGAGTGTATAGTAAATTTAAAATCTGTTGCTATGTAAAAACTATAAATGCAAAAAATTCAAAATTTTACATATTTCATGACATAATTAAGACTGATTTGTACTAAACACCCCAGACAAAAACAATGTCTTTTTTTTAAATAACTCAGTTTTATGTTTTTTTTTTCATAAATTACAGCATTGACTTTGAGTATTCAAACTGGCATTTCAAGGGTTAAAAGCCTAAAAATGATAGAATTTTTTTTAATGTTTGCTCAGGGCTGAAGTTGTTAAACAGATCTATGAAAAAAAAAAATTAATGTATACATTTTTATGGCCACTTTTACAAACGGACGTTTTTGCCCTCTAAAGTCTCAAGTGCATAGTGTTACTTTTTCCGTAGTGTTCCCTTAGTCCATTTTAAAAATTCCAAATTGAATTAAAAAAATTTGTTCAGAGGTTTTGCGAAAAAATTTAGTACCATATGCACAAACGGTGGTGAAATGGCGTCAAAAAGAAAAACAAAAAACTGCCCAAAATGACTAAAATGTCCCTAATGAAGCCTGAGGGTTAAAATTTTTTAAAGTCTTTTGACGAGTAACTTTAAAGATAAAAGGACTACAAACATATTTTACACCAAATCCTGATATGTAGCAACAGATTCACGATGCTAAGATCCTATCCATTAGCTTCTCCAAACATTTACGTCACCTTTTTGAGATTTGACTCATAACCCGGCATCATCGTTTCCTGAACCAGTTCTTTTAATTTCCTTTTTGTGGCAGCAGAGTGGATTTTTCACCTGGAAGCAGATCCGTGCTGCAGTTTCATCCCAGAAGTCTTGTCTTGTTTTTTGGGGGAAAAATAAATAAATAAAAATCTCAAGAGCTGAAACTAAAAAACAAGTAAAGGGAATTTTATTCATTAGAATTTAGTTTTAGACTTTTTATAAAATCTCTAATTTTTAGATTTCCTGATAGTTTAAGAACTCTGTAGGTAAATTTGTTTAAGATCAACACAAAAACAAATAACTGGGTCATGTAGAGTTATTCAATCAGGCTTTAGGGAAATAAATAAAACTCCCGCTTCAGGTGAAGGCTGAGTTTTGGAGGAAACTCGGGAAGAATGAAAACATTTTTCACGGGTACATTTGTGAGATGCTGGAAAACCTCAAGAACCAAAACCCAAAAATATCGTCCTGTTGGACTTTTGAAAACTGGAAGAAAAGAGGAAGACCACTTTATGACCACAGCATACAAGACCGAGGAAGATATGTTTTGGGTTTTAAGTCCCATCAACTCTTCACGCACTGGTGAAATTCATCTCTGCACCTGACTTATCCCCGCGAGGAGCTGCAGCAGCGGCTGCGCTCGGGAACTATTTGGTGGTTTTACCCCCCCAATCCAACCCTTTAAAGCCGAGTGTCAAGCAGGGAGGCGTTGGGTCCTGATAATAGAGTCTATGGTACGACCAGACCGGGATTTGAACTCTGATTTCCCAGTCCCATGACGAACACTCTACCACTAGGCCACTGTGAAGGTTGTAACGCCAAAGACCGACTCAACAAATGTTTGGTTATTTTTGAATATTTCTCTCATTTAGCAGTGAAAATGTTTTTACTCTGACTGAATGACAAATATGAGGGGCTAGTCTAGGGCTCTTTATGAAAAAACTCAATTTCATTAAAAATAAAAAAGGGACAAATATAGAGCTGATACCCATTATTTATTAATGTGGAACAGAATTATTTACACTTTACCTGACAGGAAAATACTTGGTAAAAATCAATTTTGTTCTGTTAAATTCTAAGAGCACAGAGAAAACTGTAATAATAATGTAATAACTATAACCCTCAGAGCGTGTCATCTTAGTGTGGAGGTTAAAGGCCTGATGCGTGAAACATCTGTTGGTGGAAGATGTGATGCGGAAGCAGAGGGAAGGCCAGGTGAACCTGAACAGACCTGAAATTGCATCACGCAGATGAAATGTGGAACGTGCTGAGAACAAAGAGCCACACGAATGAGCGGGTCACAAAGGAAATGAGTCTGACAGAAGAAACCAGGCGAGGGGGCTGCTCTTTATTAAAATAGTTTATTTAGAAGGCTCCTGTCACAAAAGCAAGACGAGGCTCGTCTCTAAGCGTCCCGGTTCCGCCACTCAGCTCCAACTAAAAGTGTGACACAAATAAAACACTGTTTTATCACCAAAGAGCTAAAAAGAAAACCAAACGTAGAAGATAAAAAAGCTTCCATATTACTGTTTTCCGTAATGGAACACGGGACTAATCTGCTGTTTCTGTACAACGTGTGTGTAGGGCCCGGAAACACCCAACTCAGCAGAACTGGGTTCACTGGGCGGCCTGGCGGGGATGAACTGGTGGACTTATACAAAGTTGTGGTGAAGCCCTGCAGAGCTGGGCCAACAGTCACATCACTCCACACAGGAAACCAAAAACAGACAAGACAGACAGAAGAGTCGAGGAGTAGAAATCTGTAATTCGTCTCATCATGTGAGGAAAACGCTTCCAGCCGATGTCCGGTGCAGCTTCGTTCTGTGGCTTCACGCCTAAGCCATCTTGTTACCTGCTGCAGCTCAGACACAGGAAGGCTTCAGAGGAACCAAAGTCACTGATTTCCATCCTGTTTCTGTTTGTTGACACAGGGGGGTTCTGGTGGCGGCTGCTGGAGGTCTGGATGAAACACAAACAAGAACTCCGTCCCCCGACCCCAGGCCGCCGGAAGGCGATGCCGTGCAAACGAGCAGCCGAGTCTGCGATTTATTTGGTGGGAATCTTTGCTCGTTTCCGGGCGATGGCATCCTCCACGGCCTTCAGCTGCTTCAGCAGCTCCTCTCGGCGAGACAGCGTGTTGCTGGCTTTAGCGGACCCAGAGGCAGAGCTGGTAGCCGGCGCCGGGGGCAGAGCGGCCGGCTTGTTCGAGGGCATCGTCGGGCCTTTCCCAGAGGATTTGGGTGGTGGAGAGAGAGGACGTTTCCTAAGAACAAGAGGTCAGAGGTTAAACTTCACTCACATAGCAACTACATTCGTTAGCAAGAAGTGAGTAAGACCAAATGGGAAGCAGACCGTTTCACTGCCCACTTACAGCCAATCTCATTTTTAACTCATTCACTGCCATTGATGACTAAAGTCGTCATTTGCATTTTTTTTTACTGTTTGAGCATCAGAACGAGCCCCCGCGCTGAGAGAACAAACATCTCAGCCCTGAAGCCGATCTTCATCCGCATACGTCACACGTCACATGATCAGGAAGCAGAACATCCATGTGTTTGGAGATCGTTTTGGGCCGTTCCTGTAAAAAAAGTGAGGCGCGAACCGGAAAAGCGTCTGCCGATCACAATTCGACAACGGATTATGAAAGAACGGATAACGCTCGAAACACACGGATTGTTCCTGATGTAAGAGGTGAGTCTCCGCTTTGTTTTGGCATCAACATCATGCTAGCGCGCAACGTTCTGTGACTCTTAAAAAAACAGTAAAAACGGTGAGAAACGCTGGCAGTGAATGAGTTAATGTCACCTCATTTTTATTTCTGCTGACTCAGATTAAAACACGTCACTGCCATCCATGTCAGGCCTAATCCAGACTAGTGGGGTAAAGTTTATGCTGCAGCGTTGCTGCTGTAGGGTCATCACAAGCAGACAAAGCTGATGAGTGGCTCCCATGTCAGTCATTACATTTTCATCATTAATGAAAACGTTACATTATGAATATTTGCTGAGATTCAAATGCAAACATTTGGGGAAAAACATAAAAGCTTACACTGACTTGCTTTTAGAGCAGAGTGTAGTTAAATTTCCCACCAACGCCTTAAGCATCCAGACTTTATTTCAGCTTCTATTCCCAAATATTTATAATTAAAAAATATCATTAAAAATTTTGTTTGTTGTGAAAGTTTGGCCTTTTTTTCCTCACAAGTTCATAGTCAGATAATGATTTCGTACCGCACCTCCAGTTCAAGAAAGGTTAGCTGCCATTTCTTCGTGTTTTCACTTGTTTTATTAGAGGAAATGGTTTCCACAGTTGCATCTGTGCAGGTGCCCGCTGAAGTAAACACTAGTGAGTCACTTTTAACGAATCTCAGAAAACAAAAGAACAATACAGGCAGCGCCCGCTGTGATTTACGTCCACTGTTGTGGCTGACTGTTGCCTAGAAACCACTAAAACACGGTGGTGAACGACAACATCACCAGGATCGTTTCTTCACGTGTACTCGTGTACTCGCGTCCTTGTGAACCAACATCATCGTTGGACCAAGTCCTGTTCACTCTCATGCGAGTACGCTCAGAGTTCCTGGACGTGTCCTTGCTCCGCTCACTGTATCGAGGATGCATTTGACGCATCCTTCTGTGGAATTGGCCAGCAAGGTTTCCCACAATTCATTGCATCGCAAACCTTTGTAATTGAATGAGTGAGAAAGCTCATAACAGTAGAGTTTTATATAAGAAATAAAAATAAACCTGTAAAATTTGCTGAGCGTGTGAATTTTTTCTCTACTCTCTTTATGATCTTTCAAAATGCTAATTAGCGAACCCACTATCACAATAAAAGCAGCATTGCTTTGTTTTGAAGAAAAAAAAACGTTTCTACATTCAGCAGCAGGAAATGCTCTTATTGCATCACTTTCAACCAAAAGTGGACCAAATATTGTACTAATTCTAGTAATTTTAACCCTCAAAAATCAGGGTATCTGCAGGTTTAAGGGAGCCAAATTTAAGACTTTTAAGACTTTTTTAAGGCCACTTTGACCAAATTTAAGCTATAATTTCCAGCTATTGCCTGGAACCGGTGCTAACCACGTCGCAAACGTGGGATTAGCCATCCAGTTACCATTAAACTTGCACTTCCCCATGGCGCAAGCGCCCACTAGCTTAACCAGCTAATGTGCTCATCTAAAAATAGCCCCCTTTCACAACCAACTGAATGTGTACGGTTCCGCTTACGCCAACATCGTACACAAAAAAGCTTAACACTAACTAGACATTCATGAAAATTTTATAGAAATAAAAGAATGTTGTTTATTGGGTCTTTGGTCATTTAAGACCTTTGGAAACTGTATTTAAGGATTATTTGTAATTTTTAAGGATTTTTAAGACCTTAAATTTGGAAAAGCTAATTTAAGACTTTTTAAGGACCCGCGGATAACCTGAAAATGAACTGATCCTCAAAAAGTTGGAGGCGGTGGGTTTTGGTCGGGTCACAGTCCACTTCTGATAAAAATGTTTATTGTTGTAGTCTACCTAGCTAAAACAAACAACAGCGTTTATTCGTTTCTCTACCATCAATCAACTGAAACCAGAAACCAACAGGTGCTCCTTGTGCTCACTCTAGGGACCCCATACTCCCTCCCACTTTTCTTTTCACAATAAAAAAAAAAAGTATCTAAATCAGATGTATTCAAACTAAAGATTACATATTCATTGATATTTTGTTGTTTGAGGCACAAACTAGACTTTAATTTTCATGTCCAGTCGTTTTTTTAACCGTAGCAACAAGCGGACCTTGTTGCTACGACTCAGCGGAGCCAGCGGAGTTCGATACTGTTCCAAATGCTGTCCTTGTCCTCCCATACTCTGTAGAACAGACTCTCTGGTGTCCTTGTCGAGAACATACACAAGAACGTACTAGAGTCCTTATATTATATAAATGTATACGAGAAGTGGCCCAGGAGTCATGTGCACCTTTCTAACCATAAATACAAATGAACTTTATTAACACCAGCACTCGTAGACATGCGCGCACGAACCCAGGTGATGGAAAAGTCCAGAACATGAAGATTATTCGCACCGTCTGAGTCAGCAGCAGCACAAACTAACGAAGATTTGCTGTAAACTCTAACCTTACCCCAAAATTCCACTAGCTCCGCTCCGCTCCGGCACGAACTCCGCAGTAAAATCGGTCCCGTTGTAGTCAATCAGAGCTGTTCACTACTGCGACCGTGCGGCGCAGTGAGCCGCCCGCCGTTCCGCCATCCGGCAAAAATAGGATTGATTCTATTTTTGCCGGACGCCGGAGCACCTCCGCAGTCAATGGACAGAAATCACAACCGCCCAACAGGAAAGGGAGCAAGCACAACTTCCTTTATTTCACAATAAATCGATAAACAAAAGGCGTTTTTTGTTTCATATGCACAGGTTTAACAACTTTTAACAACTATCAATGGCGGCTGAACTTTAAATGCACAAAAATAAGCCATAAATACAGTTTCTACTATCAAAGTAGTCAGCCTTAGTTGATCCAAACACTGCTGATCTCTCTACACAAATGATGGGCAGATTAAACAGTTCATTTCGATGCTTCTCCCACACAACGGGTGTTTGGATCTAACTTTCGCGTTCATTGCTCGGACTGTATCGCAAGATCGCGAAAATCCCACGCATGCTTGTTTGCGCACCTCAGGTCTCCGTACCGGAGCGGAGCCGTTGTAGAGCGGGTACCAGTAAAAATTGAGTTCGGAAGCGAGAGGCTGCGGAAGGCGGGGGCGGAGCGGAGGTAGTGGAATCTTGGGGTGACTGGCTCAGTGAAAGCTGGGTTCACCACCTGAACTAGTCCTCATGGACATAACTTCTGTTTACGTTTTCTAACCAAGTAGAAACTGTCCAATCAGAGGGATGTTCCTCAAACCTCCCATGTCAGAGTAGATAACGTCACCAGTAAAGCAAAAACAAACTGATGTGGAAGCTGCAACTGCACAAAAACAAACACAAAGCGACAACTTCCACTTCCTGTCTGAGAGGTGCTCCAATGCTCCCCAGAATCACTACGTGCTTCAAGACCTGATTTGGGATTAAACTCCACGTTAATCAGTGGAATGTTTCTGTTGTAAAACACCAACACCACAAAAACCCTCTGGAAAAAAAGAGATGTGTTAATAATTAAATCTGGACGTAACTTCAACTCAACGGCACCATATTCAAACCGCCGCTCAACAGGAGCGAAACTCGACTCGAGAGGCCTTGAGTGACCTAGACCGTAACTGCTTAGGAATGAGATTCAGTTTCAGTCGAGGTCACACCTTCCTGCGTCTAATCAACACAACGACTCATCAGAGGGTGGAGAGGAGGGGTAATCAGAGCAGTTTCTGCTCGTTGAACAACAACTGACAGCTACAGCTTATAAGCTTGACTTTCCCATACGAGAATCGAAACGTCTTCAAGAACTAAAGAAGTCCAGTCGCCTTCATCGGAACCCTTTTGGATTACCATTGCGTTTTCAAAACGGGACTTGCCGCGGCTCCCTGGGGAGGATAAAAATTATAAGATCAGACCGTGGCGGTAATGTGGTGCAATCGTGGCAATTTTATGAAAGATTAGGTGATGGCGGGATAAAGGGGGTATGGGGGCGGTCTCTGCGCTGCCGCAGACTTCCATTAATCTTGGACATAACTTGCTTTTTATTGAAATTGAAGCCGTGATTGTTAAATTTTTTAAACAAGCAGCTCCTAAAGGTGTCTGCCCCCATCAGTCCCTGTGCAGTCTCTGGTGATCTGAGCTTCAGCTCTAACAGAGAGGCTCGTGGAGCGCTGCGGCGCTCCAGTTTGCCATCTCAGCAGATTTTTTTCAAAAAGCAAACCTTATTGTCTGTGTTTACTTTCATTTTCAATACATTTGCCAGCCGGAGCTCAGCAATAACTCCCCACTTCATCATGACATCTGCCCCTGTTGCGCCAGGGTGCATACGACAGGCCATTACCGCAATATTACTACCAAGCGAGGAGGAACGAATGCCACAAAATTCGCGCAACACCATGCCGGCATGGCGAGTTTATAGACATACCATTGCTGTAATATGACGCCGATTAGCTGGCATGGTGTGTTTTATAAAAGCACCACATGACTGAGAACCTTCACCAGCGTTATGATTTCATGTTATCCAGCGTCGAAAAGGAAAACAAAAGCAGCTGACTGAGGCCGACGTTTCCAGTGACGAGCAACGTGGTGCCAGCTCAGACTCCCTTTTGTTTGTAATTCAGTTACCAGAGTTCCTCAAGTTCTCTCACACTTTCAGACTCCTGACGTGGTGAGAGAAGAGTTTCCGACGCGCAGGAAACTGCTAAAAATGTTCAGTGATGAGAGTCTGAGACTCAGGCAAAGAAATAAAAAAAGATCATTTTATTTTTCTGAAAACCTGTTTTATGATTTAACTTTTCTGAGTTTCTGATCATAAAAAATCCAAAAGGTCACAAAAATTTTATCCAAAATACGGCAATTTTTTTTTTACTTGAGTAGAAATTGAATTAAGCTGCTTAACAATTTGCCTGTTAAATCAAAAATGTTTTTTTTTAACGTCCCTCAGATACGCGTTTTATACGAGAACACTCCACCTCTGATGTGTTCAGGAGGAAGAGCTAGCTGAACGCGCGGCTAGCGCTAGGTCACTTCTGTTCTTCAGTCATTGCTATCTTTTGAATAGGTTCTGGCCAATCGCACACTAATAAAACTCACTAGAAAGTTCTAGCAGGTTGTAGGCGTTGTTTTGATGTTCTGCTGTAAACTTTGTGTTTAGCGTTAGACGTGTAGCTGCTGGACGCCCGCGGTGGACCTCTTTTCCTCAACAGGAGCAGCCAGAACATGTGATCAGAGAAAAAAGTTAAATATCAAGTAGAAAAACCAAAGATGTATCCGATCACATCCAGAAGTTAGTATTTAGATCCTGGCTTCGGAGCAGATCTTCGTGCCGTTTGCGTTTTGCTTTGGAGTTGAACGGTGTTATTTTAGAGCAACATGAACCAAAGGTTTCTGTTTTTATTTGAATTTAAATGATATGGATAAAGTAATCATTTATTATATCTGGTTGTTTTCATCAGCGGCTCGTCAAACAGGAACATAGTCAGTTTCACTTCTGCTCAATTTCAGAATTGAAGACACAAAACTGTTACAAACACAAATGTAAAGTGAAAGAGTGACGATAAAATCAGATCCTTTCTGTGTTTGAATGTTTTAGGCATTGCTGTCTAATGTCTCGTTTAAGCTTGAAGAATCAGATGATTTACAAAAGGATCTATTTAATTCTGGGGCTTTTGGGAAAGGTCACTGAATTTCTGGTGATACTTTAATATCTGAGCTTCCACTTTTTGAGCATGTTCCTCTTCGTGGCTAATTTCCTGTGGTAATCAAACGCCTTGCTCTGAAAACCCTGGCATGTTGGGACGGGGTCAACGGAGGTTTATCAAGAACAAAAGATGACTCCAGAAAGTCCAGACTTCCATCTGCGTGACAAACACACAAACGTCATCCAGAAGACCACAAACCTGTCGGCCTGGGGGGGCATGGGTCGAGGGCCTTGACCTCTGGGCCGATCCATCTGAGGGTTTGGTGGGGGTCGGCCCAGAATCCTTTTATCACGACCTGGAAAAAAACAAAAAAAAACCACACCATTTGTTTCAATGGATGTGACGAAATATGTTCATTTCTTTTTCGTGACAAATGAATTTTTGTGGACAAGCAAAACAAAAACAGATACTTCTATAAAGACATAATTATGACGAATATTGATGGACATTTTTGACGACATAAAAGACGACAACAAAAATCCAATCAGAAAATGGAAAAGATAGGAGAACAGAAAAAGAACCAATCAGCAAATGTAACAGGCGGGACTAGATGAGAAAAGAACCAATCAGAGTGTGGGCCGGTAAAATGGCCTGTATTTGATATAGCGCCTTCTAGAGTCCCGGAACCCCCCAAGGCGCTTTACAACACAACCAGTCGTTCATCCATTCACACACGGGTGAGGATGAGCTACGATGTAGCCACAGCTGCCCTGGGGCGCACTGATAGAGGCGAGGCTGCCGAGCACTGGCGTCACCGGTCCCTCTGACCACCACCACCAGCAGGCAATGTGGGTTAAGTGTCTTGCCCAAGGACACAACGACAGCGACAGACTGAGCGGGGCTCGAACCTGCAACCTTCCAATTACGGGGCGAGCACTTAACTCCTGTGCCACCGTCGCCCACACCTGTGGCACATCGTCTGTGTCGGTAACGGATGAACAGTTTATGTCTGAAAGGAGAAAATGTCCAAAAGGCTTCAGATGTGACACATGCGGGGTCCTCCTTGGACATGAAAGTGTTACGGTGGTAGCAGCGAGCGGAGGAGGAAGTCAGGAGCAGATTAATGGAGCGGCTTGTTTCATGGCTTTCGCGCCGCTGCTACAGCTGATCAGTGTCCGGTGTACTGGCAGTGTTTTTGTGGGGAAAAACATTCAGACGGCCCATCTGGGTAAATTTGTGCAGGAAATACACCTGAAAACAATTCTCACCTTTAGTTTACCTCCTGGCATTATTAGAGCAACACCTTTAACTGTTTTGACAGTCTGATGTCATTTCCTGTCATGTTTTCAAATATTACTGCATATTATACAGATTTGTTTAATATTAATGAGACAAATCTCAAACTGTCAGTCATCCTTTTGGTATTTTCCATTAGTTATTGTTATTACCGTATTTTCCGGACTATAAGCCGCTACGTTTTTTCCACGCTTTGAACCATGCGGCTTATAATGAGGTGCGGCTTTACTGAAGATTTTCCTTCACCTGCCACTAGGGGCGCTTTAGCAGAAAGTGAAACGGGTGGAAGTCAAAAGTGGAAATCGAAGAAAGTGCTCATTTTAATTTAGCACATGCAAGCAGCCGGCACGACGAAGAATCTTTTTCAAATCCATACCCCCTCATCATGGTAACTACACGTATGAGTTCATATGATGCCGCATTTAAGTTGAAGGCCATCGATCTGGCAGTAAAGGAGGGAAACAGCGCTGCCGCACGTAAGCTTGGCATGAATGAATCCGTGGTTTGGCGCTGGAGACGGCAGCGGGAAGAACTCATTCAAGCCAGCTTCACCCGGGGATGATGACAGCAACACAGAAAAGGTATGTGACGAAGCTCTTCTGAGGCTGTTCCACTCCGACACTGAAGAAGAGGACTTTAATGGCTTTAGTGCGCAGGAGGAAGATGAGAGCGAAAGACTTTTTCTGGTAGGCAAGTGTGTTTTATTTACTAACCAGGAATGTTTCGTGTGCAGTTTTTATTTTCTAATCATCCAGGGCTTATTAATGCTGTGTCAGCGCTGTTCTTTCCTTCTAAACATGCAAATGACCGGTAGTAACGTGTCAGTGCTGTTTTTATTTTATAACATCCAGAAATATGAATGCTATCAGTGCTGTTTTCTTTTATAAACTTGCAGGCACGTTCACCCGTGTTTAAAATTCGTTTTGTTGAATTAAAACAACAACGAAAAACCTCCATGTAGCGTCTTTCTGTCTAACTATCGTATGTTATGGCCGTACATGCGCTGTGTGCCGAAGACCTGCATGTGGCTGCTGCGCCACGGCTTGTATTCGAGTGCGGCGTGTGTGTGTGTGGAAAACATTTCTTTTTTTGGTTGGGGCGGCTTATATTGAGGTGCGCTCTATAGTCCGGAAATTACAGTAAAACAATTATAAAGTTTGACTGATCCAAAGTGTGAAATGTGAATTTTACAGTTTCAAGTAGGCATAGTTAACATTCCCTACAGACGCTGAAAATCACTGCATCAGAAGAAAAAAGCATTTGTTTAGTCGATTAAATTTAGTTTGGTCCTTCAGTAAAACAGATCACGAGTGAATAGCAGTTTAATTCACATGATCAGGCCCATTATATTGTGACGTTTGCAGATATTGTTGACTTCCTCATACCACCAAGGATTTTTTCACAGTGTGAAATAATAATAATAACAATTAGAGCTGGTGCTGGACAGACCAGAGGAAGGAGACGGTGAGTCGAACCACAAGCAGAAAAACCACCAAAGGGAAGACCTGACGCACGTGAAAAGTGACAAATAAAGAAAACACCTTCTTGCTGCTTGATAATAAAAACAGTTTCGTCACCTTTTTCTTGAAAGTTACATGTTGGATCACACAAGAATAAACTACATGGAGCTTTGATGCGTTATTTCTACGTGAAAATGAAAGCAACGCTTTGTTCAGCAGCCCGTGCTTTCCCCCTGGTTTAATTCTTTTACTTTATAGCACGTCTCCTTTACATTTTACAGACAGCTCACAGGGACCGGGTGAGAACCAACAGAACTGTAAACCTGGCAGTGAAGCTTAAAAGATAGACGGCTATTTAAAATCAAAGGCTTACTCGAATAAACAGACTTCTTGCAGTTTTCTGATTGGCTGGAATAACATTTTTTCTCTTTAGCTCAAAAGGCAAACCAAGTTTTGACCCCGCACTTTTAAAAAAGAGGGGGTGCAGTTGCTGCAGTGATCGGGTGTCTAGAATCTCACCTCTGTCTGGAGACATGGCCATTCTCTTGCTGAGAGGAGGGCTGGGCCGGTCTTTATCTGCAGGCAGGTACCGCTTCCTGTTGCCTCTGTCGCCCTGTTGCTGAGAAACGAGGAGCTGGGATAAGCGCCAGCATTCACTTGTATTTCTGATGGTAAATATAAACAGAGAAGCTGAAATCCTTATGATTTTAGCACAAACAGCTAACCTGCCTTTGACCTAGTACCTCCGCTCCAGCTCACCTGTTTAAAGGTTTGAATCGCCCGTTTGGTCCAAACAAAACGATCAGAGTGGAAAACAGACGAGCCGGTGGGCCTACGCTGGAGGAACCCTTACAGCGGGTTTGGGTCACAAGGAGCGGAAGTAAACTGGTGATTGTTGAACCAAAGCCACTGCTAGAAACACCGGAGGTACTTTAACTTATGCATCGTGATATTTTACTATAAAATCTGTCGTTTACTGTAAATATGGAGCATCTAAACGTTTAAAAAGCTTTAAAAAGAAAAGTCTTGATCCATTTAAATGTGTTGAAGATGTCTTAATAAGACATAATCAAAAGATCCACAAAGTGTTGCTAATTTTGACTCTTAAAGTATTTTTGCATTCATCTGGCAGCCTGCTCACATCTGCATTTGGCTTTAAATTCTCCATGATGTCATTAGGTCTAAAAACAAATAGCCTTGTTTATCTTCTCTAGTTTGTGCATTGGTGTAGGTTTGGTGGGGACTTATAAATCTAAAGGTTATAAAAAAAACGGTGGTTTACACTACAGTTAAAACAGTTTGTGCCAATAACGTTATTATGATGGACTCGTTTCTTTAGCAAACGTAACTTTAAGTGACTTACATGTTTCTTTGGAAAATAGCTCATGCCTCCATCCTCACTCGCTTTTGGCACTATGTGTCACGTCACATTGCAAACACAAGAGTCTTGATTTTGAATGTTTTCCTTCTAGCTTTGGCGCTGCTAACCGGCGTAGCTTGTCACGTGACAACATGCGCAGCCAATCACACCAGCCTTATGCGTTACGGAGGTAGGACTCGAGCAGAGAACGTCATTTAACCCTTTCTGCACCTCTAGGGTAACGAGACACTCGACATGCTTGTTTGTTTTAGCGGAGGCGGTCAAGAGATTGGTGGGGACTATTTAGTCATCACTGGATATTGGTAGGGACATCATGTCACTTCCGTCCATGCCAAATCTACGCCCATGAGTTTGTGCATCAGCCTCTGGGACTGTTCCTCTCTGAAGGTTACGTCTCGTTTCAGGGGCCATTTTTCTGTCTTCAGCGCAAAAATCTGACTGAAACGTTTACAAGTACAGCGTGGCAGTCACCTTGTTGAGGAGGGTGAGTTTGATGTCTTTGTGGGAACCTGAACCTCCGTAGCTTCCAGGAGGGCCCATGTTACCGGGTCGTGGGTGTACAGGGTTGCCTCCCCTGGTACCGGGGCCTGACCGGGGCACCGGGTTCCCTCCTCTGGGCGGGCCCCCAGATGGGTCAGGTTTCCTGCGATCGTCCCTGAAAGGCTCTTCTTTCTTTGATGGTCGTTCTGAGAGCACAGAAACATTTTAGTTCAAAACCTTAAATAATAAATACATTTTCTTCATGTTCTTGTGTTTTTAAGATATTTTTAAATGAATAAAAATTATCATTTTTTCCAAATAACCTCGTAATTTTTATTTTAAGAGGTGCTATACAAAAGATTGTTTCTTCTTTTCCAGGTTTGTCAGCATCTTACGGAGGTGAATTACACACGCAGGACCAGAACATTTGTGTTTAACACATTTTTATAATTCTTTTTCTTGAACATTTTTGTTCTAGAACCTCAGTTAAACTTTTACAGCTAAGTGGAAGCCGATGCTTCAGTCTGCGCCACACTAACCCCTGATCTTGTCCCGCGCCAGCGGGGACCGGTTTCGTGCAGAAACTCGCTCTCTGCGGGGGTGATTTGGCATGGGCGAGCGAGAGCTGGCTGATGAAACAGGGCTGGCCAGGTCGGCGTACATGTCATCAGAGTCCGCACTGCGCACCGAGCTGCTGCTGGAGGACGCTGAAGATACAGATGACACGCTGCTCACGCTCAGCGACCTAAGAGGAAACAAGTTCACAGAGACATGTGACAACACACACACACACACACACACACGCACGCACGCATCAGAAGAATGTTCTCACCTGGATTTCCTGGCAGGTTTTCCATTGAGCAAGATGTGAGGGGAGAAAATTCAGAGGAATTAGAAACTCATCCTCAGATAAACTTAATTCCTACTGCAAAAACGAATAAAGCACATAAACAAATTTAAAAAAGAAGGAAAAAACTAAAATGATCATTTTAGAATTTCAATGGAAGGTTTCTTAAAACAAACACGGAAACAACAACAACAACAACCTTTAGAAAATCCTATTTGAAAAAAATCATCAACCAATTAGGATTTTCATGGAAGAACTCTTTGATCTCCTCAGTCAACACGGTTTCTGGCTCTCAGGTGTATTTTATACAGGTAACAAACTATTCTTTCAGTTTATTACCTGTATAAAAGACACCTGTCCATAAAAGCAACCAGTCTATCCGGATATTTAAATAAACCAACTAAATCCATTTCAGGCAAATCAGTTTCAGGTAATCTGCTGTTCAGGTGAGCGTACACGTTGGGGGTGTACCTGGATTTTTTGGATCCTGAGCGCGAGCGTGAGAGGGAGTTGGATGAAGATCTGGACCTGGAGCTAGAACCGGTGTAACTACTGCCGCTTCCGCTCACTGTTCTCCTGGAAGAGACCAAACACGTTTTCACAAATTAACAAAGTCCAGGGGTGTAACAATGCTAAACCCGACCAAACGCAGGTGAATGTAGCCTGTTTATCTGCAACAGACACAAACAGGATCACTAATGTGAATCAAGCCGAGTTTCTATAGAGATGGGGGTGTGGGGATTAGGGGGTGGAGGTTGCATCGGACCAAGCTGGGCAAGCGGCCCACCGGGGGCAGTGCCAGAATGCCAGATAAGCCCGTCCACCCCTGGAGGGAATTGCCCCAATAAAACATGGGTAGTGAACCCTGGTCCTCCTGGAGAGCCCCTATTCAGCACGTTTTAGTTGTTTCCCTTGTTCAACACAGCTGATTCACCTGTTCAGCAGCTCATCAGGCTCCGTAGACGCCTGTTAATCACCTGCTGATTAAGATCAGGCGGGTTGAAGCAGGGCAACCTCTAAAACATGCTGGATTAAAAGATTACAGTAGTACACACACACACACGCGCGCGGCAATATTTAGATTTCCACAAGTCTGACAAAAACAAACAAGAGTTGTTTGAACAGCTTGTTTCTAACAATGATCAGAAGCACAGGAGCTTCCTTAAAACATCTGGAATTCGGATTCACAAACCTTTCCCAGATCATTTTCCTAAATGACCACACGGCCATGAAACCTTCCAACATTTGAATTCCTGATGCTTGTTTCGGGGTCGGACTATGACTTGGAAAATGTCTGTTGAAGATCAGATGTTACTCAGTTTTCCCACGCCCGGTGTTCCAGTCATCAGAGAGCATCTGCTGCATCACAAACAACATTTGAATGTCTACGCTCACCTCTACACCCACCATGGTGTGATCACACATTTTCTCTTTGTTTGAACACACAAACTGATCTTTCCTGCACGTGCACACAGGTGTGTTTACACCTTTATGACACTTCCAGCTATGTTTGCAGCACATGAAACTAAAGAAAACTGTTAAGAAGCTGTACAAACACCCTGGTGCGGCTCTGTCGGGTAAACAAACATTTCTGTTAAAAATGTTAAGAAAACAGCAACAAGAATGACAAACAGTGACTAGTTTTCCAGGATAATTTCTATCTGTAAGTCAAGCCACCTCCACACACCCACAAACAAATGAATAATCTCGTCTGTTCCCCCCACAACACACAGTTTCTTCCTCTCTGCCTGCCACACAAACACAATGAGTAGAAGCTCACAGAAGTCTGGTTCTTCCTCCTACATGCACCCACACAGGCGCCCACGCACAGTCTCACAGGTCTTCCCCCAAACTGCACAGTGGTGGAGTGCGCATGCACTCACACTTTATAGTGCACATCAAATGCAAACAGCAATGTGTTTGGTCACTTCAGGTCACTTTGTTTGAAACACTTTCTCACAAATGCCCTCTTGTATAACAGGCAGCATAACGGCTAAGCAATGAAAACCAGTAAGAGCCCAAACCCTTTTGGAATAGAGATCAGACGGGAATAAATACACCAACATGTAGAAAAAATACAATTACATCAACAACTCGGGGTTGTCAAACTTGAATAAATAACTCAAGAAGCTATTTTGCAGATGTTAAAAATGGGTTGTGACACCTGTGTCATAGTCACACCGCATAAACACACCGGGCCCTTAAGGGTTAAAGATGAAGTTTATATTTAATGTATAGTTAACCTTTGACCTGACTGTAGTCTATCTGGGTAACGAGAAAAAAAGAATAATGTCTGCAGCAGATTTGAGCAAAAAGCTGATAGTTATGACTCCTTCCTGTCTCTAGGAAAACTGATCCTGTTGACTCTTCAGTGGGAATGTTTCATCTTACCTGCGGGGGGGATGCTGCTGGCGTTCCTTCTGCCTGCCCTCTCGAGGGTTCACAGGTCTCCCGGGTTCCCGAGGTGGAGGAGGCCTGCCCACCCCGGGGTCCCCTGCCCCGCCTCCTGCACCACCCACCTCCCTGGGGTTGGTTGGAGGCTTTGCTCCCTCCACTGGGGGTTTGGGGGGCCGGCTGGGGGGACCGCTGGGCAGAGGGGGACTGGGAGCTTTCTTCAACGGTGGCTTGTCTCTGCGAGGAGGGGGGGCCGCTCCGGGCTTCTGCGGCATGCTGATGGAGGAAAAACGTGTTCAGGCATGCAGACATGATGCTGTGAGCACATCAACTCATAACTAGGGATGCACCGATACGATACCGGTATCGGTGCCAATATCTATACAGATACCAGTATCGGTATAAGTTAACCAACACCAGGAACCGATACCAATGCAGTTGCTTGAAAATGGCTTCACTGTAACTTGTCATTTCTGTTCACCTAATATTTTAGTTTTGTGATGATTTCTATTCATATATTTTACTTTTTATCTACCTCACAGTCTTTTCCTGTTGAAAGCAGAGAACAAAATAAAAACTGTATTCCAAATCATTGCATTTTTTGTGTGGTGGAAGTATCGGTATTGGTAATCGGCATCGGCAATCGGTATTGGCGAGTACCCAGATCCAAGTATCGGTATCGTATCGGTTTGGGAAAAAAGTGGTATCGTTGCATCCCTATTCTTAAAAAAATGAAAGCGTTGGGAATGTTCTCATTGAAATGTTCAATTTGGATTTCATGAGTAAATCCTTCTGAGAGCATCAAGGAACAGAGAGAATCAGTTAAAGGAGCAGGAAGAGATTGTCCAAGAGGGCTAAAATAAAAAATACAACAGAATTTCATCATCACCAGTCACAGTGAGCTAAAAAAGACTCATCAAAAGGGCCATGCTGTAAAAATCTAAACCTAAACCTGGCTGACAGTAACTAAAGGAATCCAGGTGACGAGGGCTCACCCTTTGGGCGTCACTGGTGGAGGTTCTGGTTTGTTCTTGGCAGCCCTCGGTACCGCCGGACTCGGTGACGTGGAGAAGGATCGAGATCTAAAAACGATTAAAAAGAAATTATATTTAATAGGAATGTGTATTGGTGGAATTATCATCATCATCATCATACAGGGGAGATGACAATACGTCACGATATCACGATATATTGTGATACATTCAGCCAGACTATATTAGCCATATTTTAGACTGAATTTATTGTAGGAGAATTCAATAAACAGTCCAAACTGATATGCAACATGTTTAACATGAGGCATCTGCACCATAATAGAGGGTTGGGCCGGGCAATAAATCGACAATTTATCATTATCAAAATTCCTGACTCTTATCGAGATCATGTTTCCCATGTCAATAAATCTGATAATAAAAACATGAAAAGATGTGTGTATGTTGGCAATGTCCCTTTAAGAAGCTGTTCCACCTTGAGTCACCACAAATGTGACTCAATGTAATGCACGTGACAACCCCATCTAGTGGAAAACCTTTGTTTCTGCACATACCTGTAGTTATCGTCCATTTATCGTTATCGAGGTGAAATCCTCAATATATGGTGATATTGATTTTAGGCCATATCGCCCAGCCCTAATAGACGGATTTACATTTCAGTGTTGGAAAAAAAACACTGCTGCCAACTAGCGGTGGGCGTTTGAATTGCACCAAAAGATAAGAAACTCCACAAATGTTTGCATGAAAATTCTTCCAAGAACTAGATATCACGATATATTACCATATCCATATTTTCTTACATCCCTAATACTTAGTATTCAGTCTAAAGTCAAAGTTGATTGTAGGAAAAAAACTGTGAATGTTGAGACAAGCTGGGATGTGTACACACGCGCGCGCGCACACACACAAACACACACACGCGCACGCACACACCTTGAGCGGCTGCCGCTGAAGGAGCTGTGCTGAGAGGAGTGGCTGGAATACGAGGAGTAGGATGAGGAGCGGCTGCGGGAACGAGATGACCCGGATCCCGTGTAGGATGAAGAGTGGGATGAAGACCTGCAACACACAACAGGAAATAGGATTTATATTCAGTTTCAGTTTATTTATACCGGGCGACAAATCCCAACACGAGTCACCTCACGGCACTTAAAGAACTGGTCATCAAACAAGACACTTTTGTCTTCTGAACGACTACTTTGTTCAGAAAGCCTAAAAGACACAGTTGTGTTAAAAATATAAAAGTGTAAAGAAACTGATGCTCATCAATCTGAGAGGGGTCAAAGGTCAACAAACTACAGTCACTCATCCTAAAGAGAAAGACGGTGGAAATCATTTCTGATCACCCAGAGGTGAAAGGTCAGAGGAATGAGGTTAAGGTCAGGATAATAAGAAACAGACCGACACAAGACTTCTGGAGCAACAAGGCCTAAAGTGGAGATCACATTACACAGTGGTGGAGGGATGATGGTTTGTGCTCAAGAGACCCACATAGTCCACCTGGAACCAGCAGCGGGTCTACAACAGAACCAAGGGGCTACAGATGTCCAGTCAGAGTCCAGACCAGAGCCTGGATGAGGCGCTGTGGTGGGACCTTCTGAGAGCTGAAGCAACAAGGTAGAGAAGAGAGGAGGAAAGCTCCTTCAGAACCAAGCCATTGAGAGTTAGTTCTGCTGAAGGTTCTGTTGGATCATGGGATGGACCGTTTGCCTTTAGTTTAATAAATAACAACACTATAGATTCAGCTGTGTGCCTCAGAACCTTTGCCCTCAGGCAACCAACTTCCTTCTGAAAGGCGGCTTCCTGAGAGCATGGGGGGCGGGGACTCAAGCAGACCTCAATTACTCAAAAAAATAAATAAATAAATAAAATAAAAACACCGTCATAAAAATAATAGTTTGCATGCGACCATGGCGCATTCGTCAGTTTTCTTACATCATAATTAGTTGAGCTGCATGTTGACTCGTTGTTTACAAACATTTCTTCTCATTTATTTCTAAGAGTTACTTAAAGGGACTTTACGGAGTTTTGAATTTTTATGCTCGCGATTGCCCCCTCAGGCCAAAAGCATAATGGCATGCTGTACGTGCACACTCCTTAACGAAAATAACAGCTGAGACAGTCCCTTGTGTGTGTGTGTGATTGTAGGACAGAGGGCAGGAGAACGCGCAGCTAATTAATTAAATAATTTGGTTCTGTACCTTTCTCTTCAGCACAGCCGACAAAGGTTTATGATGGGTCAGTCCTCCTGCATGCTCAGATCATTCCCTTCCCTTGCTTGAAAAATTGTTCCAAAATTAAAGTTGAACCCACATCTTTTTTTTCTGTGAATTCAATGCCGTTCGGCGAGTCTCAAATAAAAATTTAGGCATCTTAATGTAAAAAAGAAACTCTAAAACAACTATGTTCACATCCAGAATCGAACCCGGGTCTTCCGCACAAAAGCCCAAAGTTTTACTAGGCGAGCTAAACCGCCAGTGACGTCATTTGTATCTGTAACATTTATATTCTTGATGACAGCTGAAACAACGTTCACAGAACGTGAACGCGCATGAAGCAGCCTGCTCGACCCGAGCATCTCTCTTTTTCTGTGATTTTACAGAAAAACGGGCAATCACGGTAAAAATGCCAGGGCTCATTCTACAGGACCAGGGCATTGCAGGAGAATGTATGAAGAAGACATTTATTATTTCTATACATGTTTTGGCTGTCAAACTTCCATAATGCCCCTTTAAGAGTTTATTTTTACCACTTTATGAAAATCACATGGGACATAAACCGTGGGTGGTTCCAGCCTTCGAGGCTAACACGTTAACATCTTGAAACACAAGGTGGGCATGTCACAAACTCCTCCATCCAACTCTGCTGTTCAGAAAGTCTGCAAGATTCATTTATAATAAACAGTAATCCCTATCATTAAAATGACAGGTTCATCGAGTCAAGAGTTTTTTGTTTTATTGTTGTCTTAAAACAGTTTTCCTAACTCTGGTCAGCAACAGCTGATGGGAGTAAAACTGACCCCATGTCTACATGGTCCCAGTCTGCGTCAGTAAGCTGCACAACCATGTGGAACACTGCTGACTGGACACACGTCCAGAAGACCCTCCCACAGGAACAGGAGGCCCCAAAGGTTTGCTGCATTCGAGCATGTTTGTAGAACGCTGAGTGGAAGGAGAAGCAGCTCCAGCAGCAGGGAGAGGATCGTCCAGCTAAATCCATTCAGGAATCTTTCTGTAAACATCCTCTCCTGGTTTTGTTTATCTGCTGAACATGTAGATTTCTTCTGTGATCATTGATGTAACATTTTCATGTACCTCTGCATCTTTGCTCTAGGTCACGTGACCTCACAGCAGCTACAGTGTCAACAAGTAACAGGAAACAGCGTCTCTCACAGCAAAAACTCCCAGGGAACATTCAGTAGACTTTAACAGTTTTAATATTAATGTTTTTTTCCCATGGTTCCTTATTACGTTTAATCTATTTACCAGTGAGGTAATGTGGTGTTGCTGGTATTTTCCTTTACGCTTGTGCAAAGCAGATCTGATAACAGAAGTTTTCCTTTAGGTAAATAATTCCAAGAAAATAATCTAAACTAGGGCCGTGACTCGATAAAATTTTTTAATCTAATTATTTACAGGCCAAAGCAATAATTAATCTAAATTAATCGCATTCTTAGAGTGTTTCTGTTTTAACTTAAACTTCTGTTTTCAACTTTAAGACATGTTGCTTGTGCTTGTTTACAGAGTAGTGAGAACACGGAGCGTTCTCCCAGCGGCAGCCAGGTGTCTCTCGTTTGTCTGACTACTTTCATAAACTACTGTTAGGCCAAAGAATTATTCTGTCTGGAGCTTTCAGCGCTGCACAGGTGTTACGTAAATGTTAAAAGTATAGCTTACTGCAACTTTTATAAACTTTCCGGTGCCACCGGGCAGCTGCAGCAGAGACGATCTCTGAAAAATGTCTGCGACACGGACTCCGTTGTTGTCTGGAAGTTTTTTTCCAAGTTGAGAAAAGAGGAGGACGGGTTTCCTAAATCCTGTATCAGTCAAAGCAAGGCAACTTCTTTCTGTTTTTATTCCGTTTTAGTAGCCATTAGCACTGTGCATTGTTGTGTGCGTCAGTGATAATCGGTCTACGAGGAAATCGTGCAATAACAAAGGTTCCGCCTTTCTCGAAATGCAAGTTGTGATTAAATGCCTTAATTTTTTTAACGCGTCATTTTTTTCCTATAATTAACGAGCTAAAGCCCTAATCTAAACACAATCTGTACGTAGGTGTGCTGCATACTGTTGATAGGAAAGCATCTTTTCAGGATCTAATAAAGTTCATTCCACTCCTCATAATAAACCTAAACACAAATAAACTTGTATTTCACCAAAATAAAACTACTGTACTCTGTTTCACTGCCACAGAACTCTTAGTGGAACTAAAGGTTATATCTCTTCTCTGAATCTTTTACTGGTTTGACATTAAACACACTTTATTAGAAATGCATCTTTTACAGGAACATCAACAATGAGTATCCTGACATTTAAATTAGAACTAAAATAAACTTTGTCTTCAGCAATGAGAGAACAACCAACCTGAATATTGTTGTCTTCAGTTGACACAAAGTCTAAACGGGTGTTATCGGCCCTGGACGGGAGGTGTCACACCAGAGCTGAGGTTTACTAAAAACCCCTGAAGTAATCCAAAGGGGTTCGAATGGAAGTGAAATTTTCAATCCAACCCCTTTGGATTACCAAAACCTGGATGACTGTGAGCCTTCACCAGCATAACTCATGAAGTGGTAATAATAATAATAATAATCCTGTAATCCAGCTAACATGCTGCAGACAAGACTGGTCTTACCTGGAGGAGTTGGACAAAGACACAGAGGAACCAGAGGGCCGGTGTCGCCGACGACCTCGTGGGGGTGACCCCAACCCGGCTCTTCTCCTGGGAGATTTGGACCGGCGCCACGGGTCTTTCCACTCATCTGGTCTCCTCATAACCCCACCCATCTCCTTCTTCATGGGAGGTTCCAACAGCCTGCTGAGAAAATTGAAATGAGGTTAATGTTGTTTTTCGTTGGTCTTCCAGTCTTTAAGATGGCGCTCCACCATACTTGGCAGCACTAATAAAAAGGCATACCCCATCACGAAATCTACGCTCGGCTGACCTGGAGCTACTGACTGTCCCACAGACTAGGTACAGGTCTAGAGGTGATCGGGCTTTCTCGGTCTTGGCTCCTTCTCTCTGGAATGAGCTTCCACTCAATACCAAACTGTCACCATCACTGCAGGTCTTCAAGAGTCACTTGAAGACTCATTTTTATCGTTTGGCTTTTATGTGACTTGGTTTTACGCTCCTTTTACATTTTGTATGTTGCTTTTATCCTTTTTATTGCTCTTCGTGTTTTTAGCGAGTTTTATGTTCAGCACCATGGACTCCCGCAAAGGCAGTGGAAGGTGCTACTGTATATAAATAAAGATTGATTGTTTTGATTGATGAGATAGCTAAGGTGATGATTTGCTAAATTCACCGGATCCCAATCAGCAAATCTAATAATTAGAAGTAAAATGGAGTTTCCCTTTGACGTTATAACCTGTAAAAATGCTTGACTGAACTTTGTTTTATGCTTTTGATTTTAAAACAACAAACGCGATGTTTGCACATTGCCTGTAGGTAGATTTCAGCTCAAATCCTTCCTTTCTTTGTCTCGTCTCAAGGCCTTTCCTTTGTGTAAACAGCAGCTGCAGTTACACTAACTTTACTAATGTGGTAAGAAAACAGGCTGCACCAGTGTGTGTTGATTACATCTAACAAGAAGCATGGAAATGCTTGTTGATGGACGTGTGTAAACATTTAGCTGAAATTGCTCAAAGAGAGAAGCTGAAAAGAATACGTCAAAGGTGCGTTTGCTGCAGCCCAGGTGTGACTAAACACGACCGGTTGTGTGAATTTTTAGATGAAATAAGACAAAGAAAAGAATCTTGGCTCGATTATGTTTGTAATTTTGGGGATGCTCTCCCTACAAGTTTGACCCTCAAGTAAAATTCATAAAAGCAGGAACAAAAATGTTCTGCATGAAAATGTTAAAATTCCACAAGCATCACTAAGTATTCGGACAATTAGATCTAAATATAGTATAAAAACACAGTTTATGATAATAATACCTGACAAGTTTCCTTTCTTCTTCATAAAAGAAAAAAACATTTGTGGAAGAACCAGGAAAATCAGTCATGTTTCATTCATCGAGCTGCATCTGAAAACCATCTGGTGATCGTAATCGGCATTTTCAGCATAATCAGTGTGGAACTAAAGCATAGTTGCCAAACAGCAATAACTAATCCGATGGTTTTCCCAGCCAATGAACTCACCACCTAGGGATAATTCATGCTAGCATTAACGGATCTGTGTGGAAAATTTCCAAATAATCAAGGGAAAACAAAAACGTATAATTATTTGAAGTCAAGTAGAATTACTTGAATGATTATTATTTAAAACTCTTCCACACTTGACTGGAACAGACTATCGGGTTTATGCAGAATTCCATAACCAGCGGCTGTGGTGATTGATTTCCTGAATCAGATGTGTGGAAACAGGGAAACGTCTAAAGCACGTGTCAGCATTTTTGAGTGGCCCTCAAAATAAATACCAAAACCGCAAAGACTACAACTCCCATGATGCTTTGCGGCTTTAGCGCAAGTGCCCCCTCCTTTGTGTTTTTTTCAGCGTCTGCTGCCGGTGTCTGCAGCTCCGCTGTCTCGGACAAACTAAACACTCCTCTCACTCAGCATCAAGTTTACTCAGCTATTTTCCGACGTTGAAGCCCAGAAACAGAGATTTTAACCGCTCAGTAATGTGTTCACGACTGAAAGACAAAGTTTTCCAACTAACTTCCAGACAGAGCTGATATAACTCCAGCGAGCAGCGACACGCTCAAATCAGCATGAGACTGTGGCTGCTGTCCTTTCTATTTTTCCTCCCCGACACACAACAACGTGGTCAAGCTGCTCAGACATGTTCAGCAGCACAAATCTATGTGAGCACCTGTTGTCATCTAATGTTGTCATTATTATGATGAAGATGAACAAAACAACAGGAGTCTCCTCAGCTCAGAGCTCCTCAACCCCATGATGGAGGTATCTGGCTGGAACAGGTGAGCATCATTTTTCTGCTCCAAAACATAAAGTTAACAGGTGAGATGTTGCATTTTCATTTTCATAAAATTACATTTTTATTTTGTTGTTGGCCCGTGAGAAAAGATTTAACCTACAAAAAAACAGGAACTGGAAAGGCTGCAGAAAGATGAATAGAATAGAAAATCCCTTTATGGTTCCTCAGTGGGGAAAGCTAGATGTCACAGCAGCGATGACACTTATTACAGGAGAAAAAGTGAGAATAAAAAACAAGAAAAATTAAAGCTGCAAGCAGCGTCGTTCGGCCCTCGCAGCGAAGCTGCTCGCCCTCCTTCCGCACCCCCTCCGCTCCATCCCCGACGCTCTCCAAACCCAGCTCCGCGCTTGTCCATCCTGGCCGGCAGCCGGGGGCACCAGGGCACGTCTGGCAGAACAGAAAGTCAACCACCCCAACACCAGAAACCGTGAACG
This sequence comes from Nothobranchius furzeri, assembly GCF_043380555.1. Classification (NCBI taxonomy): domain Eukaryota; kingdom Metazoa; phylum Chordata; class Actinopteri; order Cyprinodontiformes; family Nothobranchiidae; genus Nothobranchius; species Nothobranchius furzeri. The sequence goes on from NC_091744.1 coordinate 81,901,225, forward strand.
GCCTCCTCGTCCACACCTCACCCTGATTCAGCATCCCCTCTGAGCCCAGCATTACACGTCTCACCACTAGGAGATACTCTATCTTTACCACACTGGTGATGTGATGTTCAGTCTCTGGCAAATCGGAGGCTGTTTGTGGAAGTTACAGTCAAACGTAAGGTCACAGCGTCACGCCAGAAATCGCCATGGCATCAAAGCTCCTCCCTTTCTGAAAAGCTATCAGATCTGAATAGTCATTACAACATCATGAAGACAGTGCATGACCTTAGTGTCATGTTGACTAAATTAGAGGGGACAAATATGGGCATTTCACCATAAAACAGAAGACTTCCTGTAGTCAGGGGGCGGGGCTTAGGTGATGCCAGCTGTCCACATTGTCACTGTCTTCAGATGTGGTCAGTGATCACACGGACAAAGTTTGAAATTGATCTGATCATGCACAAGGGAGTTATTGAGTCAAGTAACGTAATGGCGACTGGTCAAAGTTTGAGGGTTAGCCACGCCCACACCTTTATACTTATTTAAAATCCGACGGTTGAATCTTTTCCTCTATGTCTTAAGAGTATATAGCAAGAGTTTGAAGGTGATCGGTGGAAAGGGCGACGAGACATCATTCTCCTAATAACGTGTGCGAAAACCACTAAATCGAGTACTTGGACCAAAATGGCCGACCTCCTGTGCGACATTGCGCTTGGCTCCATGAGACTTTTTTGTAGGTCCTGAGACACTACATTAGTGTGCCAAAGTTCCTGATCCTCAGTCAAAGCACGGCTTGGGGCTGACAGTTTTAATGGTCCTAGGGGGCGCTATTTCAGAAAATAGGCCACGCCCACAAACTTCAGCTGTCCAATTCTATTAGGGGTCAGAGTAGGATCACTCATCAGAAATTGTGTGGCGATGTCACAATGATTGAAGAAATGAGAGACAAACGTATTTCCATGGCGTGATGGCGAATTTCGCCATGCTCCCAAAGCCCCGCCTTTATTCGAAACCTGCCAGTACTATAGACCAAGTGACCTCAACTTGTCTGCTGCTATTTGCCAGTGATTGCTGGTGATTGGTTAAAAGGAGTCCAATAGGGAGCTGTGAAAAAAAGAGTGGCGTTGCGACAGGTCAAAGTTTGAGGCTTAGCCACGCCCACACCTTTATACTTATTTAAAATCCGTAGGTTGAATTTTTTCCCCTTTGTCTTAAGAGTCTATAGCAGAAGTTTGAAGGTGATTGGTGAAAAGGGCAATGGTGTAACACTCTCCAAACAACGTGTGCGAAAACCACTAAATCGACTACTTGGACCAAAATGGCCGACTTCCTGTGCGACTTTGCACTTGGCTCCAAGAGACTTTTTTGTAGGACCGGAGACACCACATTAGTGTACCAGATTTCGTACTCCTCAGTCAAAGCATGGCTAGGGGCTGACAGTTTTAATGGTCCTAGAGGGCGCCATTTCAGAAAATAGGCCACGCCCACAAACTACAGCTGTCCAAATCTATTGGGGGTCAGACTAGGATCACTCACCAGACATTTTGTGGTGATGGCACGATAATTGAAGAAATGAGAGGCAAACGTATTGCCATGGCGTGATGGTGAATTTTGCCATGCTCCCAAAGCCCCGCCTTTTTTCAAAACCTGCCAGTACTGGAGACTAAGTGACCTCAACTTGTCAGCTGCTATTCGCCAGAGATTGCTGGCGATTGGGTAAAAGGAGTCCAATAGGTAGCTGTGAAAAAAAGAGTGGCGTGGTGACAGGTCAAAGTTTGAGGCTTAGCCACGCCCACACCTTTATACTTATTTAAAATCCGACGGTTGAATTTTTTCCTTTATGTCTTAAGAGTCTATAGCAGAAGTTTGAAGGCGATTGGTGAAAAGGGCGATGGAGCATCACTCTCCAAACAACGTGTGCGAAAACCACTAAATCGAGTACTTGGACCAAAATGGCCGACTTCCTGTGCGACAATGCACTTGGCTCCAAGAGACTTTTCTGTAGGTCCTGAGACACCACATTAGTGTACCAAATTTCGTAATCCTCAGTCAAAGCCTGGCTTGGGGCTGACAGTTTTAATGTTCCTAGAGGGCGCTATTTCAGAAAATAGGCCACGCCCACAGGATTTTCACATCACATTTTTTGGGGGGCAGGACTAGGATCACTCCCAAGAAGTTTTGTGGCGATATCTTTAGAAATGACGAAATGGGAGGCAAACGTAAGGCCTAAGCGGTACACCTGACTTCGCCGCGCCGCCACAGCCCCGCCTTCTGCAGAAAACTCCCATAAAGTGACGCCAAGCAACCCCAACTTGTCTTCAGTTACCTGCTACAAATTTGGGGTGATTATTTGAAAGGGCGAATTTTGGAAAATTTCCCAGTAAAACTTGACCTTTTAAGTCCTGAGGGGGCGGGGCTTGTGTGACATCATCTATCGACCATTCATTTGTCTTCGGGGGGCGATGGCAATTGTCCTTAGAAATTGTTTTAACTGTAATTCTTTCATTTGTGAAATTATAGCAATTTGAATTTTTTTGGCGAGTGCTCGAACTTTGAGGCCTGGCCCCGCCCCTTCAGTATTTACGAAAAGTCAATTTTATTGTCTCATTTGAATCGTCCATCGCTTCTGTTCGATCTCGCACTATTTTTGAGACGATGGTGCGAAAAATGACCAAACTGTTCAACCAAATATAGACCCTAGAATTGGCCAAAACGGCTAAAAATCCTCATTTCAACCCAAAATGGCCGACTTCCTGTTTTATATTGACCATGGTTGCAAGAGGCTTTTCTGTGCGGACTGTTGAGTATTATCAGTATACCAAATTTCATAACTGTACGATAAACTAAGCTTTATGGAGAGGGGTATTTTTCACTTTCTAGGGGGCACTGTCGAGCCACTTTTTTATGAACTTTCACATCGCCAGTGAAATACGTAAATTTCACGCACTTTCTATATTGAGCCAGAATTTGGTGACTTTTTGGATATGCTAAGACCCCCTAAAGGCCACCCAAAGACGCGGAAGAAAAAAGAATAATAATAATTAAAGCTGCAAGCAGCGTCGTTCGGCCCTCGCAGCGAAGCTGCTCACCCTCCTTCAGCACCCCCTCCGCTCCATCCCCGACGCTCTCCAAACCCGGCTCCGCGCTTCTCCATCCTGGCCGGCAGCCGAGGGCATCAGGGCATGCCTGTCGGAACAGAAAGTCAGCCACCCCAACACCGGAAACCGTGAAAGGCCTCCTCGTCCACACCTCACCCTGACTCAGCATCCCTTCTGAGCCCACCATTACATGTCTCACCCCTAGGAGATACTCTATCTTTACCACACTGGTGATGTGATGTTCAGTCTCGGGCAAATCGGAGGATGTTTGTGGAAGTTACAGTCAAACGTAAGGTCACAGCGTCACGCCAGAAATCGCCATGGCATCAAAGCCCCTCACTTTCTGAAAAGCTATCAGATCTGAATGGTCATTACAACATCATGAAGACAGTGCATGACCTTAGTGTCATCTTGACTAAATTAGAGGGGACAAATATGGGCAGTTCACCATAAAACAATAGACTTCCTTTAGTCAGGGGGCGGGGCTTAGGTGATGTCAGCTGTCCACATTGTCACTGTCTTCAGATGTGGTCAGTGATCACACAGACAAAGTATGAAATTGATCTGATCATGCACATGGGAGTTATTAAGTCAAATAAAGTAATGGCGACTGGTCAAAGTTTGAGGCTTAGCCACGCCCATACCTTTATACTTATTTAAAATCCGACGGTTGAATTTTTTCCTCTATGTCTTAAGAGTATATAGCAGGAGTTTGAAGGTGATCGGTGGAAAAGGCGAGGAGATATCATTCTCCTTATAACGTGTGCGAAAACCACTAAATTGAGTAATTGCACCAAAATGGCCGACCTCCTGTGCGACATTGCGCTTGGCTCCAAGAGACTTTTTTGTAGGTCCTGAGACACTACATTAGTGTGCCAAATTTTGTGATCCTCAGTCAAAGCATGGCTTGGGGCTGACTGTTTTAATGGTCCTAGGGGGCACTGTTTTGGAAAATAGGCCACGCCCACAAACTTCAGCTGTCCAATTATATTAGGGGTCAGAGTAGGATCACTCATCAGAAATTGTGTGGCAATGTCACAATGATTGAAGAAATGAGAGACAAACGTATTTCCATGGCGTGATGGCGAATTTCGCCATGCTCCCAAAGCCCCGCCTTTATTCGAAACCTGCCAGTACTATAGACCTAGTGACCTCAACTTGTCTGCTGCTATTTGCCACTGTTTGGTGGTGATTGGATAAAAGGAGTCCAATAGGGAGCTGTGAAAAAAAGAGTGGCGTGGCGACAAGTCAGAGTTTGAGGCTTAGCCACGCCCACACCTTTATACTTATTTAAAATCCGACGGTTGAATTTTTTCATCTATGTCTTAAGAGTATATAGCAGAAGTGTGAAGGCGATTGGTGAAAAGGGCGACGGAGCATCACTCTCCAAACAACGTGTGCGAAAACCACTAAATCACGCACTTGGACCAAAATGGCCGACTTCCTGTGCGACTTTGCACTTGGCTCCAAGAGACTTTTTTGTAGGTCCTGAGACACCACATTAGTGTACCACATTTCGTAATCCTCAGTCAAAGCATGGCTTGGGGCTGTCAGTTTTAATGGTCCTAGGGGGCGCTATTTCAGCAAATAGACCACGCCCACCGGAATGTCACATCAGATTTTTTGGGGGGCCGGACTAGCATCACTCACAAGAAGTTTTGTGGCGATATCTCTAGAAATGACGAAATGGGAGGCAAACGTAAGGCCTAAGTGGTACGCCTGAGTTCGCCGCGCCGCCACAGCCCCGCCTTCTGCAGAAAACTCCCATAAAGTGACGCCAAGCAACCCCAACTTGTCTTCAGTTACCTGATACAAATTTGGGATGATTATTTGAAAGGGCAAATTTTGGAAAATTTCCCAGTAAAACTTGACCTTTTAAGTCCTGAAGGGGCGGGGCTTATGTGACATCATCAATTGACCATTCATTTGTCTTCGGGGGGCGATGATGATTGTCCATAGAAAGTTACTTTAACTGTAATTCTTTCATTTATGAAATTATAGCAATTTGAATTTTTTTGGCGAGTGCTCGAACTTTGAGGCCTGGTCCCGCCCCTTCAGTATTTACGAAAAGTCAATTTTATTGTCTCATTTTAATCGTCCGTCGCTTCTGTTCGATCGCACACTATTTTTGAGACGATCGTGCGAAAAATGACCCAACTGTTCAACCAAATATAGACCCAAGAAATGGCCGAAACAGGGTCAAAATGGCCACTTTAGTCCAAAATGGCCGACTTCCTGTTTGATATTGACCATGGATGCAAGAGGCTTTTCTGTGCGTATTGTTGAGTTCTACAAGTGTACCAAATTTCATAACTGTACGATAAACTAAGCTTTATGGAGAGGGGTATTTTTCACTTTCTAGGGGGCGCTGTTCAGCCATTCTTTTATGAACTTTCACATTGCCAGTGAAATACGTAAATTTCACGCACTTTCAATATTGGGCCAGAATTTGGTGACTTTTTGGATATGCTAAGACCCCCTAAAGGCCAGTCAAAGACGCGGAAGAAAAAAGAAAGAAAGAAAGCGTAATAATAAACGGAGCAGATACAATAGGCCTTCGCAGCTTCACTGCTCGGGCCTAATTAAAGCTGCAAGCAGCGTCGTTCGGCCCTCGCAGCGAAGCTGCTCGCCCTCTGTCCGCACCCCCTCCGCTCCATCCCCGACGCTCTCCAAACCCGGCTCCGCGCTTTTCCATCCTGGCCGGCAGCCGAGGGCACCAGGGCATGCCTGGCGGAACAGAAAGTCAGCCACCCCAACACCGGAAACCGTGAAAGGCCTCCTCGTCCACACCTCACCCTGACTCAGCATCCCTTCTGAGCCCACCATTACATGTCTCACCCCTAGGAGATACTCTATCTTTACCACACTGGTGATGTGATGTTCAGTCTCGGGCAAATCGGAGGCTGTTTGTGGAAGTTACAGTCAAACGTAAGGTCACAGCGTCACGCCAGAAATCGCCATGGCATCAAAGCCCCTCACTTTCTGAAAAGCTATCAGATCTGAATGGTCATTACAACATCATGAAGACAGTGCATGACCTTAGTGTCATCTTGACTAAATTAGAGGGGACAAATATGGGAAGTTCACCATAAAACAATAGACTTCCTGTAGTCAGGGGGCGGGGCTTAGGTGATGTCAGCTGTCCACATTGTCACTGTCTTCAGATGTGGTCAGTGATCACACAGACAAAGTATGAAATTGATCTGATCATGCACATGGGAGTTGTTAAGTCAAATAAAGTAATGGCGACTGGTCAAAGTTTGAGGCTTAGCCACGCCCATACCTTTATACTTATTTAAAATCCGACGGTTGAATTTTTTCCTCTATGTCTTAAGAGTATATAGCAGAAGTTTGAAGGTGATCGGTGGAAAGGGCGAGGAGATATAATTCTCCTAATAACGTGTGCGAAAACCACTAAATTGAGTAATTGCACCAAAATGGCCGACCTCCTGTGCGACATTGCGCTTGGCTCCAAGAGACTTTTTTGTAGGTCCTGAGACACTACATTAGTGTGCCAAATTTTGTGATCCTCAGTCAAAGCATGGCTTGGGGCTGACTGTTTTAATGGTCCTAGGGGGCACTGTTTCGGAAAATAGGCCACGCCCACAAACTTCAGCTGTCCAGTTATATTAGGGGTCAGAGTAGGATCACTCATCAGAAATTGTGTGGCAATGTCACAATGATTGAAGAAATGAGAGACAAACGTATTTCCATGGCGTGATGGTGAATTTCGCCATGCTCCCAAAGCTCCGCCTTTATTCGAAACCTGCCAGTACTATAGACCAAGTGACCTTAACTTGTCTGCTGCTATTTGCCACTGTTTGGTGGTGATTGGATAAAAGGAGTCCAATAGGGAGCTGTGAAAAAAAGAGTGGCTTGGCGACAGGTCAGAGTTTGAGGCTTAGCCACGCCCACACCTCTATACTTATTTAAAATCCGACGGTTGAATTTTTTCATCTATGTCTTAAGAGTATATAGCAGAAGTGTGAAGGCGATTGGTGAAAAGGGCGATGGAGCATCACTCTCCAAACAACGTGTGCGAAAACCACTAAATCGCGCACTTGGACCAAAATGGCCGACTTCCTGTGCGACTTTGCACTTGGCTCCAAGAGACTTTTTTGTAGGTCCTGAGACACCACATTAGTGTACCACATTTCGTAATCCTCAGTCAAAGCATGGCTTGGGGCTGTCAGTTTTAATGGTCCTAGGGGGCGCTATTTCAGAAAATAGACCACGCCCACCGGAATTTCACATCAGATTTTTTTGGGGGCCGGACTAGGATCACTCACAAGAAGTTTCGTGGCGATATCTCTAGAAATGACGAAATGGGAGGCAAACGTAAGGCCTAAGCGGTACGCCTGAGTTCGCCGCGCCGCCACAGCCCCGCCTTCTCCAGAAAACTCCCATAAAGTGACGCCAAGCAACCCCAACTTGTCTTCAGTTACCTGATACAAATTTAGGATGATTATTCGAAAGGGCGAATTTTGGAAAATTTCCTAGTAAAACTTGACCTTTTAAGTCCTGAAGGGGCGGGGCTTATGTGACATCATCAATCGACCATTCATTTGTCTTCGGGGGGCGATGATGATTGTCCATAGAAAGTTACTTTATCTGTAATTCTTTCATTTATGAAATTATAGCAATTTGAATTTTTTTGGCGAGTGCTCGAACTTTGAGGCCTGGTCCCGCCCCTTCAGTATTTACGAAAAGTCAATTTTATTGTCTCATTTTAATCGTCCGTCGCTTCTGTTCGATCGCACACTATTTTTGAGACGATCGTGCGAAAAATGACCAAACTGTTCAACCAAATATAGACCCAAGAAATGGCCGAAACAGGGTCAAAATGGCCACTTTAGTCCAAAATGGCCGACTTCCTGTTTGATATTGACCATGGATGCAAGAGGCTTTTCTGTGCATATTGTTGAGTTCTACAAGTGTACCAAATTTCATAACTGTACGATAAACTAAGCTTTATGGAGAGGGGTATTTTTCACTTTCTAGGGGGCGCTGTTCAGCCATTTTTTTATGAACTTTCACATCGCCAGTGAAATACGTAAATTTCACGCACTTTCTATATTGGGCCAGAATTTGGTGACTTTTTGGATATGCTAAGACCCCCTAAAGGCCAGTCAAAGACGCGGAAGAAAAAAGAAAGAAAGAAAGCGTAATAATAAACGGAGCAGATACAATAGGCCTTCGCAGCTTCACTGCTCGGGCCTAATAATTAAAGCTGCAAGCAGCGTCGTTCGGCCCTCGCAGCTCTGCACCGCTCCTGCCTGGCCGGCAGCCCGGGGCACCAGGGCACGTCCGCAGAACACAAACGTCGACCACCCCAACACCAGAAACTGCTAACGGCCACCTTGTCCGCAACTCACCCTGACTCAGCATCCCCTTTGAGCCCACCATTATATTTTATGTCTCACCACTAGGGAATCCTCTATCTTTACCACACTGGTGGTGTGATGACAGTGACCAACTTTAATGCTATTCTGACCATGCTTTTTAAAGTTATCGAAGGATACCGTTATCTAGGTGGCGCTGTGACCAACTACAGAAAAGTCCCATTGAGGTCAGCTTTGGTGACATTATATAACATTCACCAACCGTTTGTGCCTCATTGGCTAAAGGGCATGATTGTTCATTGCCATATTCAGTTTCGGGCAAATCGGAGGCCGTTTGTGGAAGTTACAGTCAAATGTAAGGTCATGGCGTCACGCCAGCATTCACCATGGCATCAAAGCCCCTCCCTTTCTGGAAAGCTATCAGATCTGAATGGTCTTTAAAACATCATGAAGACACTGTATGACCTGAGTGTCATTTTCACTAAATTAGAGGGGACAAATATGGGCATTTCACCATAAAACAATAGACTTCCTGTTGTCAGGGGGCGGGGCTTAGGTGATGTCAGCTGTCCACATTGTCGTTGTCTTGAGATGTGGTCAGTGATCACACAGACAAAGTTTGAATTAGATCTGATCATGCACATGGGAGTTATTATTTCAAGTAATGTCATGGCGAAAGGTCAAAGTTTGAGGCTTAGCCACGCCCACACCTTTATACTTATTTAAAATCCGACGGTTGAATTTTTTCCCCTTTGACTTAAAAGTACATAGCAAAAGTTTGAAGGTGATCGATGTAAAGGGCAACGGGCCATCAATGTCCAAACAACGTGTGCGAAAACCACTAAATCGAGAACTTGGACCAAAATGGCCGACCTCCTGTGCGAAATTGCGCTTGGCTCCAAGATACTTTTTTGTAGGTCCGGAGACCCTACATGAGTGTACCAATTTTCGTAATCCTCAGTCAAACCTTGTCTTGGGGCTGACAGTTTTAATGGTCCTAGGGGGCGCTATTTCAGAATATAGGCCACGCCCACAAATCTCAGATGCCCATTTCTATTGGGGGTCAGACTAGGATCACTCACCAGACATTTTGTGGCGATGTCACGATAATTGAAGAAATGAGAGGCAAACGTATTGCCATGGCGTGATGGAGAATTTCGCCATGCTCCCAAAGCCCCGCCTTTTTTCAAAACCTGCCAGTACTGTAGACCAAGTGACCTCAACTTGTCAGCTGCTATTTACAAGATATTCCAGGTGATTGGGTAAAAGGAGTCCAATAGGGAGCTGTGAAAAAAAGAGTGGCGTGGCGAAAGGTCAAAGTTTGAGGCTTAGCCACGCCCACACCTTTATACTTATTTAAAATCCGACGGTTGAATTTTTTCCTCTATGTCTTAAGAGTATATAGCAGAAGCTTGAAGGTGATTGGTGAAAAGGGCGACGGACAATCACTCTCCAAACAACGTGTGTGAAAACCACTAAATCGCGCACTTGGACCAAAATGGCCGACTTCCTGTGCGACTTTGCACTTGGCTCCAAGAGACTTTTTTGTAGGTCCTGAGACACCACATTAGTGTACAAAATTTTGTAATCCTCAGTCAAAGCATGGCTTGGGGCTGACAGTTTTAATGGTCCTAGGGGGCGCTAATACAGAAAATAGGCCACGCCCACAAACTTAAGCTGACCTTTTCTATTGGGGGTCAGACTAGGATCACTCACAACAATGGTCGAGGTGATATCACGATAAATGAAGAAATGAGAGGCAAACGTATTTCCATGGCGTGATGGCGAATTTCGCCATGCTCCCAAAGCCCCGCCTTTTTTCAAAACCTTCCAGTACTGGAGACCAAGTGACCTCAACTTGCCTGCTGCTATTTACCAGAGATTCCTGGTGATTGGGTAAAAGGAGTCCAATAGGGAGCTGTGAAAAAAAGAGTGGCGTGGCGAAAGGTCAAAGTTTGAGGCTTAGCCACGCCCACACCTTTATACTTATTTAAAATCCGACGGTTGAATTTTTTCCTCTATGTCTTAAGAGTATATAGCAGAAGCTCGAAGGCGATTGGTGAAAAGGGCGACGGAGCATCACTCTCCAAACAACGTGTGTGAAAACCACTAAATCGCGCACTTGGACCAAAATGGCCGACTTCCTGTGCGACTTTGCACTTGGCTCCAAGAGACTTTTTTGTAGGTCCTGAGACACCACATTAGTGTACCAAATTTCGTAATCCTCAGTCAAAGCATGGCTTGGGGCTGACAGTTTTAATGGTCCTAGGGGGCGCTAATACAGAAAATAGGCCACGCCCACAAACTTAAGCTGACCTTTTCTATTGGGGGTCAGACTAGGATCACTCACAACAATGGTCGAGGTGATATCACGATAAATGAAGAAATGAGAGGCAAACGTATTTCCATGGCGTGATGGCGAATTTCGCCATGCTCCCAAAGCCCCGCCTTTTTGCAAAACCTTCCAGTACTGGAGACCAAGTGACCTCAACTTGCCTGCTGCTATTTACCAGAGATTCCTGGTGATTGGGTAAAAGGAGTCCAATAAGGAGCTGTGAAAAAAAGAGTGGCGTGGCGAAAGGTCAAAGTTTGAGGCTTAGCCACGCCCACACCTTTATACTTATTTAAAATCCGACGGTTGAATTTTTTCCTCTCTGTCTTAAGACTATATAGCAGAAGTTTGAAAGTGATTGGTGAAAAGGGCGACGGAGTATCACTCTCCAAACAACGTGTGTGAAAACCACTAAATCGCGCACTTGGACCAAAATGGCCGACTTCCTGTGCGACTTTGCACTTGGCTTCAAGAGACTTTTTTGTAGGTCCTGAGACACCACATTAGTGTACCAAATTTCGTAATCCTCAGTCAAAGCATGGCTTGGGGCTGACAGTTTTAATGGTCCTAGGGGGCGCTATTTCAGAAAATAGGCCACGCCCACCAGATGTTCACATCAGATCTTTTGGGGGGCCGGACTAGGATCACTCACAAGAAGTTTCGTGACGATATCTTTGGAAATGACGAAATGGGAGGCAAACGTAAGGCCAAGGCGGTACGCCTGAATTCGCCGCGCCGCCACAGCCCCGCCCTCTGCCGAAAACTCCCATAAAGTGACGCCAAGCAACCCCCACTTGTCTTGAGTTACCAGCTACAAATTTGTGGTGATTAAGTGAAATGGGGCAATTTGGGACCTTTCACAGTAAAACTTGATCTTTTTGGTCCTGAGGGGGCGGGGCTTGTGTGATGTCATCATCCGACCATTCAATTTACTTTGTGGGTGGATGACGAATGACCACAGAAAGTTTGGTAACTCTATTCCATTCAGTTATGAAGTTATAGCAATTTAAATATTTTTGGCGAGTAGTCAAACTTCGAGGCCTGGCTCCGCCCCTTCAACATATACGAAAACTCAGAATCCTTATCTCATTTTGTTCGCCCATCCCTTCTGAGCAATTTTACACAATTTTTGAGACGATCGTGCGAAAAATGATCGAGCAATCCAATCAGAAACGGACCCTAAAAACGGCAAAAACGGCAAAAAATCGCCATTTCAACCCAAAATGGCCGACTTCCTGTTTGATATTGACCATGGTTGCAAGAGACTTTTCTGTGCGGACTGTTGAGTACTACAAGTGTACCAAATTTCATAACTGTACTATAAACTAAGCTTTATGGAGAGGGTTTTTTTTCACTTTGTAGGGGGCGCTGTTCAGCCATTTTCTTTGCGATTTTTTTGGGACCTTTAAAATATCAAATTTTTCACCAGGCCTGACAAGTGTGCAAAATATTGTGAGTTTTGGGGTATGTTAAGGTCCCCAAAAAGCTGTTCAAAGGGGGCACGGAATAACAAAAAATAATAATAATCAGAGCAAAAACAAGAGGCCTTCGCAGCGCTTTCGCTGCTCGGGCCTAATTAAAGCTGCAAGCAGCGTCGTTCGGCCCTCGCAGCGAAGCTGCTCGCCCTCCTTCCGCACCCCCTACCCTCCATCCCCGACCCTCTCCAAACCCAGCTCCGCGCTTCTCCATCCTGTCCGGCAGCCGGGGGCACCAGGGCACGTCTGGCAGAACAGAAAGTCAACCAACCCGACACCAGAAACCGTGAACGGCCTCCTCGTCCACACCTCACCCTGACTCAGCATCCCCTCTGAGCCCACCATTACACGTCTCACCACTAGGAGATACTCTATCTTTACCACACTGGTGATGTGATGTTCAGTCTCGGGCAAATCGGAGGCTGTTTGTGGAAGTTACAGTCAAACGTAAGGTCACAGCGTCACGCCAGAATTCGCCATGGCATCAAATCCCCTCCCTTTCTGAAAAGCTAGCAGATCTGAATGGTCATTACAACATCATGAAGACAGTGCATGACCTTAGTGTCATGTTCACTAAATTAGAGGGGACAAATATGGGCATTTCACCATGAAAAAATCGACTTCCTGTAGTCAGGGGGCGGGGCTTAGGTGATGTCAGCTGTCCACATTGTCATTGTCTTGAGTTGTGGTCAATGATCACACAGACACAGTTTGATATAGATCTGATCATGCACATGGGAGTTGTTAAGTCAAGGAATGTAATGGCGAAAGGTCAAAGTTTGAGGCTTAGCCACGCCCACACCTTTATACTTATTTGAAATCCGATGGTTGAATTTTTCCCCCTTTGTCTTAAGAGTATGTAGCAGAAGTTTGAAGGCGATTGGTGAAAAGGGCGATGGTGCAACACTCTCCAAACAATGTGTGCGAAAACCACTAAATCGAGTACTTGGACCAAAATGGCCGACTTCCTGTGCGACTTTGCACTTAGCTCCAAGAGACTTTTTTGTAGGTCCTGAGACACCACATTAGTGTGCCAAATTTCGTGTTCCTCAGTCAAAGCATGGCTTGGGGCTGACAGTTTTAATGGTCATAGGGGGCGCTATTTCAGAAAATAGGCCACGCCCACAAACTTCAGCTGTCCTTTTCTATTAGGGGTCAGAGTAGGATCACTCATCAGAAATTGTGTGGCGATGTCACAATGATTGAAGAAATGAGAGACAAACGTATTTCCATGGCGTGATGGCGAATTTCGCCATGCTCCCAAAGCCCCGCCTTTATTCGAAACCTGCCAGTACTATACACCAAGTGACCTCAACTTGTCTGCTGCTATGTGCCAGTGATTGCTGGTGATTGAGTAAAAGGAGTCCAATAGGGAGCTGTGAAAAAAAGAGTGGCGTGGCGACAAGTCAAAGTTTGAGGCTTAGCCACGCCCACACCTTTATACTTATTTAAAATCCGACGGTTGAATTTTTTCTTCTATGTCTTAAGAGTGTATTGCAGATGTTTGAAGGTGATTGGTGAAAAGGGTGATGGAGCATCGCTCTCCAAACAACGTGTGCAAAAACCACTAAATCGAGTACTTGGACCAAAATGGCCGACTTCCTGTGCGACTTTGCACTTGGCTCCAAGAGACATTTTTGTAGGTCCTGAGACACCACATTAGTGTACCAAATCTCATACTCCTCAGTCAAAGCATGGCTTGGGGCTGACAGTTTTAATGGTCCTAGGGGGCGCTATTTCAGAAAATAGGCCACGCCCACCAGATGTTCACATCAGATTCTTTTGGGGGCCGGACTAGGATGTCTCCCAAGAAGTGTCGTGGCGATATCTCTAGAAATGACGAAATGGGAGGCAAACGTAAGGCCTAAGCGGTACTCCTGACTTCGCCGCGCCGCCACTGCCCCGCCTTCTGCAGAAAACACCCATAAAGTGACGCCAAGCAACGGCACCTTCTCTTCAGTTAACTGCTACAAATTTGGGCTGATTATTCGAAAGGGCGAATTTTGGAAAATTTCCCAGTAAAACTTGACCTTTTAAGTCCTGAGGGGGCGGGGCTTGTGTGACATCATCAATCGACCATTCATTTGTCTTCGGGGGGCGATGACAATTATCCATAGAAAGTTACTTTAACTCTAATTCTTTCATTTATGAAATTATAGCAATTTGAATTTTTTTGGCGAGTGCTCGAACTTTGAGGTCTGGCCCCGCCCCTTCAGTATTTACGAAAAGTCAATTTTATTTTCTCATTTGAACCGTCCATCGCTTCTGTTCGATAGTACACTATTTTTGAGACAATCGTGCGAAAAATGACCAAACTGTTCAACCAAATGTAGACCCTAGAAATGGCCAAAACGGCTAAAAATCTCCATTTCAACCCAAAATGGCCGACTTCCTGTTTGATATTGATCATGGTTGCAAGAGACTTTTCTGTGCGGACTGTTGAGTACTACAAGTAAACCAAATTTCATAACTGTACGATAAACTAAGCTTTATGGAGAGGGGTTTTTTTCACTTTCTAGAGGGCGCTGTTCAGCCACTTTTTTATGAACTTTCATATCGCCAGTGAAATACGTAAATTTCACGCACTTTCTATATTGGGCCAGAATTTGGTGAGTTTTTGGATATGCTAAGACCCCCTAAAGGCCACCCAAAGACGCGGAAGAAAAAAAATAATAATAATAATAATAATTAAAGCTGCAAGCAGCGTCGTTCGGCCCTCGCAGCGAAGCTGCTCGCCCTCCTTCCGCACCCCCTCCGCTCCATCCCCGACGCTCTCCAAACCCAGCTCCGCGCTTGTCCATCCTGGCCGGCAGCCGGGGGCACCAGGGCACGTCTGGCAGAACAGAAAGTCAACCGCCCCGACACCAGAAACCGTGAACGGCCTCCTCGTCCACACCTCACCCTGATTCAGCATCCCCTCTGAGCCCAGCATTACACGTCTCACCACTAGGAGATACTCTATCTTTACCACACTGGTGATGTGATGTTCAGTCTCGGGCAAATCGGAGGCTGTTTGTGGAAGTTACAGTCAAACGTAAGGTCACAGCGTCACGCCAGAAATCGCCATGGCATCAAAGCCCCTCCCTTTCTGAAAAGCTATCAGATCTGAATGGTCATTACAACATCATGAAGACAGTGCATGACCTTAGTGTCATCTTGACTAAATTAGAGGGAACAAATATGGGCATTTCACCATAAAACAGTTGACTTCCTGTAGTCAGGGGGCGGGGCTTAGGTGATGTCAGCTGTCCACATTGTCACTGTCTTCAGATGTGGTCAGTGATCACACAGACAAAGTATGAAATTGATCTGATCATGCACATGGGAGTTGTTAAGTCAAATAAGGTAATGGCGACTGGTCAAAGTTTGAGGCTTAGCCACGCCCACACCTTTATACTTATTTAAAATCCGACGGTTGAATTTTTTCCTCTATGTCTTAAGAGTATATAGCAGAGGTTTGAAGGTGATCGGTGGAAAGGGCGAGGAGATATCATTCTCCTAATAACGTGTGCGAAAACCACTAAATTGAGTACTTGGACCAAAATGGCCGACCTCCTGTGCGACATTGTGCTTGGCTCCAAGAGACTTTTTTGTAGGTCCTGGTACACTACATTAGTGTGCCAAATTTTGTGATCCTCAGTCAAAGCATGGCTTGGGGCTGACTGTTTTAATGGTCCTAGGGGGCGCTGTTTCAGAAAATAGGCCACGCCCACAAACTTCAGCTGTCCAATTCTATTAGGGGTCAGAGTAGGATCACTCATCAGAACTTGTATGGCGATGTCACAATGACTGAAGAAATGAGAGACAAACGTATTTCCATGTCGTGATGGCGAATTTCGCCATTCTTCCAAAGCCCCGCCTTTATTCGAAACCTGCCAGTACTATAGACCAAGTGACCTCAACTTGTCTGCTGCTATTCGCCACTGTTTGGTGGTGATTGGTTAAAAGGAGTCCAATAGGGAGCTGTGAAAAAAAAGAGTGGCGTGGCGACAGGTCAAAGTTTGAGGCTTAGCCACGCCCACACCTTTATACTTATTTAAAATCCGACGGTTGAATTTTTTCATCTATGTGTTAAGAGTATGTAGCCGAAGTGTGAAGGCAATTGGTGAAAAGGGCGACGGAGCATCACTCTCCAAACAACGTGTGCGAAAACCACTAAATTGCGCACTTGGACCAAAATGGCCGACTTCCTGTGCGACAATGCACTTGGCTCCAAGAGACTTTTTTGTAGGTCCTGAGACACCACATTAGTGTACCAAATTTCGTAATCCTCAGTCAAAGCATGGCTTGGGGCTGTCAGTTTTAATGGTCCTAGGGGGCGCTATTTCAGAAAATAGACCACGCCCACCGGAATTTCACATCAGATCTTTTGGGGGGCCAGACTAGGATCACTCACAAGAAGCTTCGTGGCGATATCTCTAGAAATGACGAAATGGGAGGCAAACGTAAGGCCTAAGTGGTACGCCTGAATTCGCCGCGCCGCCACAGCCCCGCCTTCTGCAGAAAACTCCCATAAAGTGAAGCCAAGCAACCCCAACTTGTCTTCAGTTACCCGCTACAAATTTGGGGTGATTATTGGAAAGGGCGAATTTTGGAAAATTTCCCAGTAAAACTTGACCTTTTAAGTCCTGAGGGGGCGGGGCTTATGTGACATCATCAATCGACCATTCATTTGTCTTCGGAGGGCAATGACAATTGTCCACAGAACATTTCTTTAACCGTAATTCTTTCATTTATGAAATTATAGCAATTTGAATTTTTTTGGCGAGTGTTCGAACTTTGAGGCCTGGCCCCGCCCCTTCAGTATTTACGAAAAGTCAATTTTATTGTCTCATTTGAATCGTCCATCGATTCTGTTCGATCTCGCACAATTTTTGAGACGATGGTGCGAAAAATGACCAAACTGTTCAACCAAATATAGACCCTAGAAATGGCCAAAACGGGGTCAAAATGGCCACTTTACTCCAAAATGGCCGACTTCCTGTTTGATATTGACCATGGTTGCAAGAGACTTTTCTGTGCGGACTGTTGAGTACTACAAGTATACCAAATTTCATAACTGTACGATAAACTAAGCTTTATGGAGAGGGGTATTTTTCACTTTCTAGGGGGCGCTGTTCAGTCACTTTTTGACGAACTTTCACATCGCCAGTGAAATACGTAAATTTCACGCACTTTCTATATTGGGCCAGAATTTGGTGACTTTTTGGATATGCTAAGACCCCCTAAAGGCCATTCAAAGACGCGGAAGAAAAAAGAATAATAATTAAAGCTGCAAGCAGCGTCGTTCGGCCCTCGCAGCGAAGATGCTCACCCTCCTTCCGCACCCCCTCCGCTCCATCCCCGATGCTCTCCAAACCCAACTCCCCGCCGCTCCGTCCTGGCCGGCAGCACGGGGCACCAGGGCACGTCCACGGACTGAAACGTCCACCACCCTGACACCAAGAAAAGCTAACAGTCACCTCATCCACACCTCACCCTGAATCAGCATCCCCTCCGAGCCTACCATTATATTACATGTCTCACCACTAGGGCATACTTTATCTTTAGCACACTGTTGGTGTGATGACACAGACCAACTTTAGTGCTTTTTTGCCCATATTTATTAAAGTTTTCGAAAGTTAAAGTTATCTAGGGGGCGCTGTGATCAATTACAGAAAAATCCCATTGAGGTCAGCTTTGGTTGACAAGGACAGTTTTCTGTTATTTTGGCATCAAACGGACGTTGTGTGTGTTATCTAAAGCCAGTGAGCTGAAAGGGGCGGAGCTACAGGGATTTGAATCAACAACCACATCAATGTGTTTGGTGCAGTCACGTGATGTCACAAGCCAAGTATAATGCCATTCTGACTTTGACTTTAGAAGTTAATAAAGTTTGAACCCATCTAGGGGGCGTTGTGACCATTTACAAGTAAATGCCATAGAGGTCATCTTTGGTCATCAAAGATGGTTTTCTGTTAATTTGGAATCAATCAAACGTTGCATGGGTCATCTAGAGACAAAAAGCTGTAAGTGGGTGGAGTTAAAGTGAATTGAACAAGTGATCACATACATGTGTTGATTGCAGATGTGTGATGACTCCCACAATGTTTGATGTAGTTTGGAACTTTTTTGCAGAAGTTACAAAGGTTTTTTGTATCTAGGGGGCGCTGTCCCAAATTTAAGAATTATTCCATGAAGAAGTTTGTAGGTTGATGACAGTCATTTGTGTGCAGTTTGGTGTGAATTGCATCATGCATGTGTTATTAAGGGCCTAATATCTGTCAGGGGGCGGAGCTAAAGCAATATCAACAACTTACCACAGGACTGTGGTGGGTGCCATTGTGTGAGTACACATAGCAAGTTTGGTGCAGTTACGACCTCGTCTGTAGGAGTTATTACAGTTTTAATGGTGTGTAGGGGGCGCTGTGGTGACATTACACAACTTTCACCAACGGTGTGTGCCTCGTTGAATAAAGGGCATGATTGTTGATTGCCATGTTCAGTCTCGGGCAGATCGGAGGTTGTTAGTGGAAGTTACAGTCAAACGTAAGGTCACGGCGTCACGCCAGAATTCGCCGTGGCATCAAAGCCCTTCCCTTTCTGAAAAGCTATCAGATCTGAATGGTCATTACAACATCATGAAGACAGTGCATGACCTTAGTGTCATGTTGACTAAAGTAGAGGGGACAAATATGGGCATTTCACCATTAAAAAATAGACTTCCTGTAGTCAGGGGGCGGGGCATAGGTGATGTCAGCTGTCCACATTGTCATTGTCTTGAGATGTGGTCAATGATCACACAGACGGAGTTTGATATAGATCTGATCATGCACATGGGAGTTGTTAAGTCAAGTAATGTAATGGCGAAAGGTCAAAGTTTGAGGCTTAGCCACGCCCACACCTTTATACTTGTATAAAATCCGACGGTTGAATTTTTTCCTCTATGTCTTAAGATTATATAGCAGGAGTTTGAAGGTGATAGGTGGAAAGGACGACGAGACATCATTCTCCTAATAACGTGTGTGAAAACCACTAAATCGAGTAATTGGACCAAAATGGCCGACTTCCTGTGCGACTTTGCACTTGGCTCAAAGAGACTTTTTTGTAGGTCCTGAGACCCCACATTAGTGTACCAAATTTCGTACTCCTCAGTCAAAGCATGGCTTGGGGCTGACAGTTTTAATGGACCTAGGGGGCGCTATTTCAGAAAATAGGCCACGCCCATTTGATGTTCACATGAGATCTTTTGGGGGGCCGGACTAGGATCACTCACAAGACGTTTCGTGACTGTATCTATAGAAATGACGACATGGGAGGCACATGTATGGTCACGGCGGTACGCCTGACTTCGCTGCGTCGCCACAGCCCCGCCTTCTGCAGAAAACACCCATAAAGTGACGTCAAGCAACGCCAACTTCTCTTCAGTTACCTGCTACAAATTCGGGCTGATTATTCGACAGGGCGAATTTTGGAAAATTTCCCAGTAAAACTTGACGTTTTAAGTCCTGAGGGGGCGGGGCTTGTGTGACATCATCCAGCGACCATTCATTTGTCTTCGGGGGGCGATGACGATTATCCATAGAAAGTTACTTTAACTGTAATTCTTTCATTTGTGAAATTATAGCAATTTGAATTTTTTTGGCGAGTGCTCGAACTTTGAGGCCTGGCCCCGCCCCTTCAGTATTTACGAAAAGTCAATTTTATTTTCTCATTTGAAGCGTCCATCGCTTCTGTTCGATGGCACACTATTTTTGAGACTATGGTACGAAAAATGACGAAACTGTTCAACCAAATATAGACCCTAGAAATGGCCAAAACGGCTAAAAATCGCCATTTCAACCCAAAATGGCCGACTTCCTGTTTTATATTGACCATGGTTGCAAGAGGCTTTTTTGTGCGGACTGTTGAGTAGTACCAGTATACCAAATTTCATAACTGTACGATAAACTAAGCTTTATGGAGAGGGGTATTTTTCACTCTTTAGGGGGCGCTGTCGAGCCACTTTTTTATCAACTTTCACATCGCCAGTGAAATACGTAAATTTCACGCACTTTCTATATTGGGCCAGAATTTGGTGACTTTTTGGATATGCTAAGACCCCCTAAAGGCCACCCAAAGACGCGGAAGAAAAAAGAAAGCGTAATAATAATAAACGGAGCAGATACAATAGGCCTTCGCAGCGCTTCGCTGCTCGGGCCTAATAAGAAGAAACGGAGCAGATACAATAGGCCTTCGCAGCTTCACTGCTCGGGCCTAAATAATAATAATAAACGGAGCAGATACAATAGGCCTTCGCAGCTTCACTGCTCGGGCCTAATAATAATAATCAGAGCAAAAACAAGAGGCCTTCGCAGCGCTTTCGCTGCTCGGGCCTAAATAAACAAGCAGCGTCGTTCGGCCCTCGCAGCGAAGCTGCTCGTCCTCCGTCCGTGCCCCCTCCGCTCCATCCCAGATGCTCTCCAAACCCAGCTCCGCGCTTCTCCGTCCTGGCCGGCAGCCGGGGGCTCCAGGGCACGTCTGGCGGAACAGAAAGTCAACCACCCCGACACCAGAAACCGTGAACGGCCTCCTCGTCCACACCTCACCCTGACTCAGCATCCCCTCTGAGCCCACCATTACACGTCTCACCACTAGGAGATACTCTATCTTTACCACACTGGTGATGTGATGTTCAGTCTCGGGCAAATCGGAGGCTGTTTGTGGA
Organism: Nothobranchius furzeri; assembly: GCF_043380555.1. Classification (NCBI taxonomy): domain Eukaryota; kingdom Metazoa; phylum Chordata; class Actinopteri; order Cyprinodontiformes; family Nothobranchiidae; genus Nothobranchius; species Nothobranchius furzeri. The sequence goes on from NC_091744.1 coordinate 81,922,137, forward strand.
AGTTACAGTCAAACGTAAGGTCACAGCGTCACGCCAGAATTCGCCATGGCATCAAATCCCCTCCCTTTCTGAAAAGCTATCAGATCTGAATGGTCATTACAACATCATGAAGACAGTGCATTACCTTAGTGTCATGTTCACTAAATTAGAGGGGACAAATATGGGCATTTCACCATGAAAAAATCGACTTCCTGTAGTCAGGGGGCGGGGCTTAGGTGATGTCAGCTGTCCACATTGTCATTGTCTTGAGATTTGGTCAATGATCACACAGACACAGTTTGATATAGATCTGATCATGCACATGGGAGTTGTTAAGTCAAGGAATGTAATGGCGAAAGGTCAAGGTTTGAGGCTTAGCCACGCCCACACCTTTATACTTATTTGAAATCCGATGGTTGAATTTTTCCCCTTTTGTCTTAAGAGTAAGTAGCAGAAGTTTGAAGGCGATTGGTGAAAACGGCGATGGTGCAACACTCTCCAAACAACGTGTGCGAAAACCACTAAATCGAGTATTGGACCAAAATGGCCGACTTCCTGTGCGACTTTGCACTTAGCTCCAAGAGACTTTTTTGTAGGTCCTGAGACACCACATTAGTGTGCCAAATTTCGTGTTCCTCAGTGAAAGCATGGCTTGGGGCTGACAGTTTTAATGGTCCTAGGGGGCGTTATTTCAGAAAATAGTCCACGCCCACAAACTTCAGCTGTCCATTTCTATTATGGGTCAGAGTAGGATCACTCATCAGAAATTGTGTGGCGATGTCACAATGATTGAAGAAATGAGAGACAAACGTATTTCCATGGCATGATGGCAAATTTCGCCATGCTCCCAAAGCCCCGCCTTTATTCGAAACCTGCCAGTACTATAGACCAAGTGACCTCAACTTGTCTGCTGCTATTTGTCAGTGATTGCTGGTGATTGAGTAAAAGGAGTCCAATAGAAAGCTGTGAAAAAAAGAGTGGCGTGGCGACAAGTCAAAGTTTGAGGCTTAGCCACGCCCACACCTTTATACTTATTTAAAATCCGACGGTTGAATTTTTTCTTCTATGTCTTAAGAGTGTATAGCAGATGTTTGAAGGTGATTGGTGAAAAGGGTGATGGAGCATCACTCTCCAAACAACGTGTGCGAAAACCACTAAATCGAGTACTTGGACCAAAATGGCCGACTTCCTGTGCGATTTTGCACTTGGCTCCAAGAGACTTTTTTGTAGGTCCTGAGACACCATATTAGTGTACCAAATCTGGTACTCCTCAGTCAAAGCATGGCTTGGGGCTGACAGTTTAAATGGTCCTAGGGGGCGCTATTTCAGAAAATAGGCCACGCCCACCAGATGTTCACATCAGATTCTTTTTGGGGCCGGACTAGGATCACTCCCAAGAAGTGTCGTGGCGATATCTCTAGAAATGACGAAATGGAAGGCAAACGTAAGGCCACGTCTGTACGCCTGACTTCGCCGCGCCGCCACAGCCCCGCCTTCTGCAGAAAACTCCCATAAAGTGACGCCAAGCAACCCCAACTTGTCTTCAGTTAACTGCTACAAATTTGGGATGATTATTTGAAAGGGCGAATTTTTGAAAATTTCCCAGTAAAACTTGACCTTTTAAGTCCTGAGGGGGCGGGGCTTATGTGACATCATCAATCGACCATTCATTTGTCTTCGGGGGGCGATGCCGATTGTCCATAGAAAGTTACTTTAACTGTAATTCTTTCATTTATGAAATTATAGCAATTTGAATTTTTTTGACGAGTGCTCGAACTTTGAGGCCTGGCCCCGCCCCTTCAGTATTTACGAAAAGTCAATTTTATTGTCTCATTTTAATCGTCCATCGCTTCTGTTCGATTGCACACTATTTTTGAGACGATCGTGCTAAAAATGACCAAACTGTTCAACCAAATATAGACCCTAGAAATGGCCAAAACGGCTAAAAATCTCCATTTCAACCCAAAATGGCCGACTTCCTGTTTGATATTGACCATGGTTGCAAGAGACTTTTCTGTGCGGACTGTTGAGTACTACAAGTAAACCAAATTTCATAACTGTACGATAAACTAAGCTTTATGGAGAGGGGTATTTTTCACTTTCTAGAGGGCGCTGTTCAGCCACTTTTTTATGAACTTTCACATCGCCAGTGAAATACGTAAATTTCACGCACTTTCTATATTGGGCCAGAATTTGGTGACTTTTTGGATATGCTAAGACCCCCTAAAGGCCACCCAAAGACGCGGAAGAAAAAAAATAATAATAATAATAATAAATAATAATAATAAACGGAGCAGATACAATAGGCCTTCGCAGCTTCACTGCTCGGGCCTAATTAAAGCTGCAAGCAGCGTCGTTCGGCCCTCGCAGCGAAGCTGCTCGCCCTCCTTCCGCACCCCCTCCGCTCCATCCCCGACGCTCTCCAAACCCAGCTCCGCGCTTCTCCGTCCTGGCCGGCAGCCGGGGGCACCAGGGAACGTCTGGCGGAACAGAAAGTCAACCACCCCGACACCAGAAACCGTGAACGGCCTCCTCGTCCACACCTTACCCTGACTCAGCATCCCCTCTGAGCCCACCATTACACGTCTCACCACTAGGAGATACTCTATCTTTACCACACTGGTGATGCGATGTTCAGTCTCGGGCAAGTCGGAGGCTGTTTGTGGAAGTTACAGTCAAACGTAAGGTCACAGTGTCACGTCAGAAATCGCCATGGCATCAAAGCCCCTGCCTTTCTGAAAAGCTATCAGATCTGAATGGTCATTACAACATCATGAAGACAGTGCATGACCTTAGTGTCATCTTGACTAAATTAGAGGGAACAAATATGGGCATTTCACCATAAAACAGTTGACTTCCTGTAGTCAGGGGGCGGGGCTTAGGTGATGTCAGCTGTCCACATTGTCACTGTCTTCAGATGTGGTCAGTGATCACACAGACAAAGTATGAAATTGATCTGATCATGCACATGGGAGTTGTTAAGTCAAATAAGGTAATGGCGACTGGTCAAAGTTTGAGGCTTAGCCACGCCCACACCTTTATACTTATTTAAAATCCGACGGTTGAATTTTTTCCTCTATGTCTTAAGAGTATATAGCAGAGGTTTGAAGGTGATCGGTGGAAAGGGCGAGGAGATATCATTCTCCTAATAACGTGTGCGAAAACCACTAAATTGAGTACTTGGACCAAAATGGCCGACCTCCTGTGCGACATTGTGCTTGGCTCCAAGAGACTTTTTTGTAGGTCCTGGTACACTACATTAGTGTGCCAAATTTTGTGATCCTCAGTCAAAGCATGGCTTGGGGCTGACTGTTTTAATGGTCCTAGGGGGCGCTGTTTCAGAAAATAGGCCACGCCCACAAACTTCAGCTGTCCAATTCTATTAGGGGTCAGAGTAGGATCACTCATCAGAACTTGTATGGCGATGTCACAATGACTGAAGAAATGAGAGACAAACGTATTTCCATGTCGTGATGGCGAATTTCGCCATTCTTCCAAAGCCCCGCCTTTATTCGAAACCTGCCAGTACTATAGACCAAGTGACCTCAACTTGTCTGCTGCTATTCGCCACTGTTTGGTGGTGATTGGTTAAAAGGAGTCCAATAGGGAGCTGTGAAAAAAAAGAGTGGCGTGGCGACAGGTCAAAGTTTGAGGCTTAGCCACGCCCACACCTTTATACTTATTTAAAATCCGACGGTTGAATTTTTTCATCTATGTGTTAAGAGTATGTAGCCGAAGTGTGAAGGCAATTGGTGAAAAGGGCGACGGAGCATCACTCTCCAAACAACGTGTGCGAAAACCACTAAATTGCGCACTTGGACCAAAATGGCCGACTTCCTGTGCGACAATGCACTTGGCTCCAAGAGACTTTTTTGTAGGTCCTGAGACACCACATTAGTGTACCAAATTTCGTAATCCTCAGTCAAAGCATGGCTTGGGGCTGTCAGTTTTAATGGTCCTAGGGGGCGCTATTTCAGAAAATAGACCACGCCCACCGGAATTTCACATCAGATCTTTTGGGGGGCCAGACTAGGATCACTCACAAGAAGCTTCGTGGCGATATCTCTAGAAATGACGAAATGGGAGGCAAACGTAAGGCCTAAGTGGTACGCCTGAATTCGCCGCGCCGCCACAGCCCCGCCTTCTGCAGAAAACTCCCATAAAGTGAAGCCAAGCAACCCCAACTTGTCTTCAGTTACCCGCTACAAATTTGGGGTGATTATTGGAAAGGGCGAATTTTGGAAAATTTCCCAGTAAAACTTGACCTTTTAAGTCCTGAGGGGGCGGGGCTTATGTGACATCATCAATCGACCATTCATTTGTCTTCGGAGGGCGATGACAATTGTCCACAGAACATTTCTTTAACCGTAATTCTTTCATTTATGAAATTATAGCAATTTGAATTTTTTGGGCGAGTGTTCGAACTTTGAGGCCTGGCCCCGCCCCTTCAGTATTTACGAAAAGTCAATTTTATTGTCTCATTTGAATCGTCCATCGATTCTGTTCGATCTCGCACAATTTTTGAGACGATGGTGCGAAAAATGACCAAACTGTTCAACCAAATATAGACCCTAGAAATGGCCAAAACGGGGTCAAAATGGCCACTTTACTCCAAAATGGCCGACTTCCTGTTTGATATTGACCATGGTTGCAAGAGACTTTTCTGTGCGGACTGTTGAGTACTACAAGTATACCAAATTTCATAACTGTACGATAAACTAAGCTTTATGGAGAGGGGTATTTTTCACTTTCTAGGGGGCGCTGTTCAGTCACTTTTTGACGAACTTTCACATCGCCAGTGAAATACGTAAATTTCACGCACTTTCTATATTGGGCCAGAATTTGGTGACTTTTTGGATATGCTAAGACCCCCTAAAGGCCATTCAAAGACGCGGAAGAAAAAAGAATAATAATAAGAAGAAACGGAGCAGATACAATAGGCCTTCGCAGCTTCACTGCTCGGGCCTAATAAGAAGAAGAAACGGAGCAGATACAATAGGCCTTCGCAGCTTCACTGCTCGGGCCTAATAATAAACGGAGCAGATACAATAGGCCTTCGCAGCTTCACTGCTCGGGCCTAATAAGAAGAAACGGAGCAGATACAATAGGCCTTCGCAGCTTCACTGCTCGGGCCTAATTAAAGCTGCAAGCAGCGTCGTTCGGCCCTCGCAGCGAAGCAGCTCGCCCTCCTTCCGCACCCCCTCCGCTCCATCCCCGACGCTCTCCAAACCCAGCTCTGCGCTTCTCCATCCTGGCCGGCAGCCGGGAGCACCAGGGCACGTCTGGCAGAACAGACAGTCAACCACCCCGACACCAGAAACCGTGAATGGCCTCCTCGTCCACACCTCACCCTGACTCAGCATCCCCTCTGAGCCCACCATTACACGTCTCACCACTAGGAGATACTCTATCTTTACCACACTGGTGATGTGATGTTCACTCTCGGGCAGATCGGAGGCTGTTTGTGGAAGTTACAGTCAAACGTAAGGTCACAGCTTCACGCCAGAAATCGCCATGGCATCAAAGCCCCTCCCTTTCTGAAAAGCTATCAGATCTGAATGGTCATTACAACATCATGAAGACAGTGCATGACCTTAGTGTCATGTTGACTAAATTAGAGGGGACAAATATGGGAATTTCACCATAAAACAGTAGACTTCCTGTAGTCAGGGGGCGGGGCTTAGGTGATGTCAGCTGTCCACATTGTCACTGTCTTCAGATGTGGTCAGTGATCACACAGACAAAGTTTGAAATTGATCTGATCATGCACATGGGAGTTATTAAGTCAAGTAACGTAATGGCGACTGGTCAAAGTTTGAGGCTTAGCCACGCCCACACCTTTATACTTATTTAAAATCCGACGGTTGAATTTTTCCCTCTATGTCTTAAGAGTATATAGCAGGAGTTTGAAGGTGATCGGTGGAAAGGACGACGAGACATCATTCTCCTAATAACGTGTGGGAAAACCACTAAATCGAGTACTTGGACCAAAATGGCCGACCTCCTGTGCGACTTTGGACTTGGCTCCAAGAGACTTTTTTGTAGGTCCTGAGACACTACATTAGTGTGCCAAATTTCGTGATCCTCAGTCAAAGCATGGCTTGGGGCTGATAGTTTTAATGGTCCTAGGGGGCGCTATTTCAGAAAATAGGCCACGCCCACAAACTTCAGCTGTCCAATTCTATTAGGGGTCAGAGTAAGATCACTCATCAGAAATTGTGTGGTGATGTAACAATGATTGAAGAAATGAGAGACAAACGTATTTCCATGGCGTGATGGTGAATTTCGCCATGCTCCCAAAGCCCCGCCTTTATTCGAAACCTGCCAGTACTACAAACCAAGTGACCTCAACTTGTCTGCTGCTATTTGCCAGTGATTGCTGGTGATTGGTTAAAAGGAGTCCAATAGGGAGCTGTGAAAAAAAGAGTGGCGTGGCGACAGGTCAAAGTTTGAGGCTTAGCCACGCCCACACCTTTATACTTATTTAAAATCCGACGGTTGAATTTTTTCATCTATGTCTTAAGAGTGTATAGCAGATGTTTGAAGGTGATTGGTGAAAAGGGCGATGGTGCAACACTCTCCAAACAACGTGTGCGAAAACCACTAAATCGAGTACTTGGACCAAAATGGCCGACTTCCTGTGTGACTTGGTGCTTGGCTCCAAGAGACTTTTTTGTAGGTCCTGAGACACCACATTAGTGTACCAAATTTCGTAATCCTCAGTCAAAGCCTGGCTTGGGGCTGACAGTTTTAATGGTCCTAGAGGGCGCTATTTCAGAAAATAGGCCACGCCCACAGGATTTTCACATCACATTTTTTGGGGGGCAGGACTAGGATCACTCCCAAGAAGTTTTGTGGCGATATCTTTAGAAATGACGAAATGGGAGGCAAACGTAAGGCCTAAGCGGTACGCCTGACTTCGCCGCGCCGCCACAGCCCCGCCTTCTGCAGAAAACTCCCATAAAGTGACGCCAAGCAACCCCAACTTGTCTTCAGTTACCTGCTACAAATTTGGGGTGATTATTTGAAAGGGCGAATTTTGGAAAATTTCCCAGTAAAACTTGACCTTTTAAGTCCTGAGGGGGCGGGGCTTGTGTGACATCATCTATCGACCATTCATTTGTCTTCGGGGGGCGATGGCAATTGTCCTTAGAAATTGTTTTAACTGTAATTCTTTCATTTGTGAAATTATAGCAATTTGAATTTTTTTGGCGAGTGCTCGAACTTTGAGGCCTGGCCCCGCCCCTTCAGTATTTACGAAAAGTCAATTTTATTGTCTCATTTGAATCGTCCATCGCTTCTGTTCGATCTCGCACTATTTTTGAGACGATGGTGCGAAAAATGACCAAACTGTTCAACCAAATATAGACCCTAGAATTGGCCAAAACGGCTAAAAATCCTCATTTCAACCCAAAATGGCCGACTTCCTGTTTTATATTGACCATGGTTGCAAGAGGCTTTTCTGTGCGGACTGTTGAGTATTATCAGTATACCAAATTTCATAACTGTACGATAAACTAAGCTTTATGGAGAGGGGTATTTTTCACTTTCTAGGGGGCACTGTCGAGCCACTTTTTTATGAACTTTCACATCGCCAGTGAAATACGTAAATTTCACGCACTTTCTATATTGAGCCAGAATTTGGTGACTTTTTGGATATGCTAAGACCCCCTAAAGGCCACCCAAAGACGCGGAAGAAAAAAGAATAATAATAATTAAAGCTGCAAGCAGCGTCGTTCGGCCCTCGCAGCGAAGCTGCTCGCCCTCCTTCAGCACCCCCTCCGCTCCATCCCCGACGCTCTCCAAACCCGGCTCCGCGCTTCTCCATCCTGGCCGGCAGCCGAGGGCATCAGGGCATGCCTGTCGGAACAGAAAGTCAGCCACCCCAACACCGGAAACCGTGAAAGGCCTCCTCGTCCACACCTCACCCTGACTCAGCATCCCTTCTGAGCCCACCATTACATGTCTCACCCCTAGGAGATACTCTATCTTTACCACACTGGTGATGTGATGTTCAGTCTCGGGCAAATCGGAGGCTGTTTGTGGAAGTTACAGTCAAACGTAAGGTCACAGCGTCACGCCAGAAATCGCCATGGCATCAAAGCCCCTCACTTTCTGAAAAGCTATCAGATCTGAATGGTCATTACAACATCATGAAGACAGTGCATGACCTTAGTGTCATCTTGACTAAATTAGAGGGGACAAATATGGGCAGTTCACCATAAAACAATAGACTTCCTTTAGTCAGGGGGCGGGGCTTAGGTGATGTCAGCTGTCCACATTGTCACTGTCTTCAGATGTGGTCAGTGATCACACAGACAAAGTATGAAATTGATCTGATCATGCACATGGGAGTTATTAAGTCAAATAAAGTAATGGCGACTGGTCAAAGTTTGAGGCTTAGCCACGCCCATACCTTTATACTTATTTAAAATCCGACGGTTGAATTTTTTCCTCTATGTCTTAAGAGTATATAGCAGGAGTTTGAAGGTGATCGGTGGAAAGGGCGAGGAGATATCATTCTCCTTATAACGTGTGCGAAAACCACTTAATTGAGTAATTGCACCAAAATGGCCGACCTCCTGTGCGACATTGCGCTTGGCTCCAAGAGACTTTTTTGTAGGTCCTGAGACACTACATTAGTGTGCCAAATTTTGTGATCCTCAGTCAAAGCATGGCTTGGGGCTGACTGTTTTAATGGTCCTAGGGGGCACTGTTTTGGAAAATAGGCCACGCCCACAAACTTCAGCTGTCCAATTATATTAGGGGTCAGAGTAGGATCACTCATCAGAAATTGTGTGGCAATGTCACAATGATTGAAGAAATGAGAGACAAACGTATTTCCATGGCGTGATGGCGAATTTCGCCATGCTCCCAAAGCCCCGCCTTTATTCGAAACCTGCCAGTACTATAGACCTAGTGACCTCAACTTGTCTGCTGCTATTTGCCACTGTTTGGTGGTGATTGGATAAAAGGAGTCCAATAGGGAACTGTGAAAAAAAGAGTGGCGTGGCGACAAGTCAGAGTTTGAGGCTTAGCCACGCCCACACCTTTATACTTATTTAAAATCCGACGGTTGAATTTTTTCATCTATGTCTTAAGAGTATATAGCAGAAGTGTGAAGGCGATTGGTGAAAAGGGCGACGGAGCATCACTCTCCAAACAACGTGTGCGAAAACCACTAAATCACGCACTTGGACCAAAATGGCCGACTTCCTGTGCGACTTTGCACTTGGCTCCAAGAGACTTTTTTGTAGGTCCTGAGACACCACATTAGTGTACCACATTTCGTAATCCTCAGTCAAAGCATGGCTTGGGGCTGTCAGTTTTAATGGTCCTAGGGGGCGCTATTTCAACAAATAGACCACGCCCACCGGAATGTCACATCAGATTTTTTGGGGGGCCGGACTAGCATCACTCACAAGAAGTTTCGTGGCGATATCTCTAGAAATGACGAAATGGGAGGCAAACGTAAGGCCTAAGTGGTACGCCTGAGTTCGCCGCGCCGCCACAGCCCCGCCTTCTGCAGAAAACTCCCATAAAGTGACGCCAAGCAACCCCAACTTGTCTTCAATTACCTGATACAAATTTGGGATGATTATTTGAAAGGGCAAATTTTGGAAAATTTCCCAGTAAAACTTGACCTTTTAAGTCCTGAAGGGGCGGGGCTTATGTGACATCATCAATTGACCATTCATTTGTCTTCGGGGGGCGATGATGATTGTCCATAGAAAGTTACTTTAACTGTAATTCTTTCATTTATGAAATTATAGCAATTTGAATTTTTTTGGCGAGTGCTCGAACTTTGAGGCCTGGTCCCGCCCCTTCAGTATTTACGAAAAGTCAATTTTATTGTCTCATTTTAATCGTCCGTCGCTTCTGTTCGATCGCACACTATTTTTGAGACGATCGTGCGAAAAATGACCAAACTGTTCAACCAAATATAGACCCAAGAAATGGCCGAAACAGGGTCAAAATGGCCACTTTAGTCCAAAATGGCCGACTTCCTGTTTGATATTGACCATGGATGCAAGAGGCTTTTCTGTGCGTATTGTTGAGTTCTACAAGTGTACCAAATTTCATAACTGTACGATAAACTAAGCTTTATGGAGAGGGGTATTTTTCACTTTCTAGGGGGCGCTGTTCAGCCATTCTTTTATGAACTTTCACATTGCCAGTGAAATACGTAAATTTCACGCACTTTCAATATTGGGCCAGAATTTGGTGACTTTTTGGATATGCTAAGACCCCCTAAAGGCCAGTCAAAGACGCGGAAGAAAAAAGAAAGAAAGAAAGCGTAATAATAAACGGAGCAGATACAATAGGCCTTCGCAGCTTCACTGCTCGGGCCTAATTAAAGCTGCAAGCAGCGTCGTTCGGCCCTCGCAGCGAAGCTGCTCGCCCTCCGTCCTTACCCCCTCCGCTCCATCCCCAATGCTCTCAAAACCCAGCACCCCGCCGCTCCTTCCTGACCAGCAGCCCGGGACAACAGGGCGCGTCAGCAGAACAGAAACGTCCACCAGAACAGAATTCACCATGGCATCAAAGCCCCTCCCTTTCTGAAAAGCTATCAGATCTGAATGGTCATTACAACATCATGAAGACAGTGCATGACCTTTGTGTCATGTTGACTAAATTAGAGGGGACAAATATGGGCATTTCACCATAAAACAGTAAACTTCCTGTAGTCAGGGGGTGGGGCTTAGGTGATGCCAGCTGTCCACATTGTCACTGTCTTCAGATGTGGTCAGTGATAACACAGACAAAGTTTGAAATTGATCTGATCATGCACATGAGAGTTACTAAGTCAAGTAACGTAATGGCGACTGGTCAAAGTTTGAGGCTTAGCCACGCCCACATCTTTATACTTATTTGAAATCCGACGGTTGAATTTTTTCCTCTATGTCTTAAGAGTATATAGCAGGAGTTTGAAGGTGATCGGTGGAAAGGTCGACGAGACATCATTCTCCTAATAACGTGTGCGAAAACCACTAAATCGCGTACTTGGACCAAAATGGCCGACCTCCTGTGCGACATTGTGCTTGGCTCCAAGAGACTTTTTTGTAGGTCCTGAGACACTACATTAGTGTGCCAAATTTCGTGATCCTCAGTCAAAGCAAGGCTTGGGGCTGACAGTTTTAATGGTCCTAGGGGGTGCTATTTCAGAAAATAGGCCACGCCCACAAACTTCAGCTGTCCAAATCTATTAGGGGTCAGAGTAGGATCACTCATCAGAAATTGTGTGGCGATGTCACAGTGATAGAAGAAATGAGAGACAAACGTATTTCCATGGCGTGATGGCGAATTTCGCCATGCTCCCAAAGCCCCGCCTTTATTCGAAACCTGCCAGTATTATAGACCAATTGACCTCAACTTGTCTGCTGCTATTAGCCAGTGATTGCTGGTGATTGGTTAAAAGGAGGCCAATAGGGAGCTGTGAAAAAAAGAGTGGCGTGGCGACAGGTCAAAGTTTGAGGCTTAGCCACGCCCACACCTTTATACTTATTTAAAATCTGACGGTTGAATTTTTTCATCTATGTCTTAAGAGTGTATGACAGAGGTTTGAAGGTGATTGGTGAAAAGAGTGATGGAGCATCCTTCTCCAAACAACGTGTGCGAAAACCACTAAATCCAGTACTTGGACCAAAATGGCCGACTTCCTGTGTGACTTCGCACTTGGCTCCAAGAGACTTTTTTGTAGGTCCTGAGACACCACATTAGTGTACCAAATTTCGTACTCCTCAGTCAAAGCATGGCTTGGGGCTGACAGTTTTAATGGTCCTAGGGGGCGCTATTTCAGAAAATAGGCCACGCCCACCGGATGTTCACATCAGATTCTTTTGGGGGCCAGACTAGGATCACTCCCAAGAAGTGTCGTGGCGATATCTCTAGAAATGACGAAATGGGAGGCAAACGTAAGGCCACGTCGGTACGCCTGATTTCGCCGTGCCGCCACTGCCCCGCCTTCTGCAGAAAACTCCCATAAAGTGACGCCAAGAAACCCCAACTTGTCTTCAGTTACCAGCTACAAATTTGGGATGATTATTTGAAAGGGCGAATTTTGGAAAATTTCCCAGTAAAACTTGACCTTTTAAGTACTTAGGGGGCGGGGCTTATGTGACATCACCAATCAACCATTCATTTGTCTTCGGGGGGCGACGACGATTGTCCATAGAATGTTACTTTAACTGTAATTCTTTCATTTATGAAATTATAGCAATTTGAATTTTCTTGGCGAGTGCTCGAACTTTGAGGCCTGGCCCCGCCCCTTCAGTATTTACGAAAAGTCAATTTTATTTTCTCATTTGAATCGGCCATCGCTTCTGTTCGATCGCACACAATTTTTGAGACGATCGTGCGAAAAATGACCAAACTGTTCAACCAAATATAGACCCTAGAAATGGCCAAAATGGCTAAAAATCGCCATTTCAACCTAAAATGGCCGACTTCCTGTGTGATATAGACCATGGTTGCAAGAGACTTTTCTGTGCGGACTGTTGAGTACTACAAGTGTACCGAATTTCATAACTGTACGATAAACTAAGCTTTATGGAGAGGGGTATTTTTCACCTTCTAGGGGGCGCTGTTCAGCCAATTTTTTACGAACTTTCACATCGCCAGTGAAATACGTAAATTTCACGCACTTTCTATATTGGGCCAGAATTTGGTGACTTTTTGGATATGCTAAGACCCCCTAAAGGCCATTCAAAGACGCGGAAGAAAAAAGAATAATAATTAAAGCTGCAAGCAGCGTCGTTCGGCCCTCGCAGTGAAGCTGCTCGTCCTCCGTCCGTACCCCCTCCGCTCCATCCCCGACGCTCTCCAAACCCAGCTCCGCGCCCCTTCCTGGCCGGCAGCCCGGGACACCAGGGCACGTCCGCGGAACAGAAACGTCCACCAGAACAGAATTCGCCATGGCATCAAAGCCCCTCCCTTTCTGAAAAGCTATCAGATCTGAATGGTCATTACAGCATCATGAAGACAGTGCATGACCTTAGTGTCATCTTGACTAAATTAGAGGGGACAAATATGGGCAGTTCACCATAAAACAATAGACTTCCTGTAGTCAGGGGGCGGGGCTTAGGTGATGTCAGCTGTCCACATTGTCACTGTCTTCAGATGTGGTCAGTGATCACACAGACAAAAGTATGAAATTGATCTGATCATGCACATGGGAGTTGTTAAGTCAAATAAGGTAATGGCGACTGGTCAAAGTTTGAGGCTTAGCCACGCCCACACCTTTATACTTATTTAAAATCCGACGGTTGAATTTTTTCCTCTATGTCTTAAGAGTATATAGCAGAAGTTTGAAGGTGATCGGTGGAAAGGGCGAGGAGATATCATTCTCCTAATAACGTGTGCGAAAACCACTAAATTGAGTACTTGGACCAAAATGGCCGACCTCCTGTGCGACATTGCGCTTGGCTCCAAGAGACTTTTTTGTAGGTCCTGATACACTACATTAGTGTGCCAAATTTTGTGAACCTCAGTCAAAGCATGGCTTGGGGCTGACTGTTTTAATGGTCCTAGGGGGCACTGTTTCGGAAAATAGGCCACGCCCACAAACTTCAGCTGTCCAATTCTATTAGGGGTCAGAGTAGGATCACTCATCAGAACTTGTGTGGCGATGTCACAATGACTGAAGAAATGAGAGACAAACGTATTTCCATGTCGTGATGGCGAATTTTGCCATGCTCCCAAAGCCCCGCCTTTATTCGAAACCTGCCAGTACTATAGACCAAGTGACCTCAACTTGTCTGCTGCTATTTGCCACTGTTTGGTGGTGATTGGATAAAAGGAGTCCAATAGGGAGCTGTGAAAAAAAGAGTGGCGTGGCGACAGGTCAGAGTTTGAGGCTTAGCCACGCCCACACCTTTATACTTATTTAAAATCCGACGGTTGAATTTTTTCATCTATGTCTTAAGAGTATATAGCAGAAGTGTGAAGGTGATTGGTGAAAAGGGCGACGGAGCATCACTCTCCAAACAACGTGTGCGAAAACCACTAAATCGCGCACTTGGACCAAAATGGCCGACTTCCTGTGCGACATTGCACTTGGCTCCAAGAGACTTTTTTGTAGGTCCTGAGACACCACATTAGTGTACCAAATTTCGTAATCCTCAGTCAAAGCATGGCTTGGGGCTGTCAGTTTTAATGGTCCTAGAGGGCGCTATTTCAGAAAATAGACCACGCCCACCAGAATTTCACATCAGATTTTTTGGGGGGCCAGACTAGGATCACTCACAAGAAGTTTCGTGGCGATATCTCTAGAAATGACGAAATGGGAGGCAAACGTAAGGCCTAAGCGGTACGCCTGACTTCGCCGCGCCGCCACAGCCCCGCCTTCTGGAGAAAACTCCCATAAAGTGACGCCAAGCAACCCCAACTTGTCTTCAGTTACCCGCTACAAATTTGGGGTGATTATTGGAAAGGGCGAATTTTGGAAAATTTCTCAGTAAAACTTGACCTTTTAAGTCCTGAAGGGGCGGGGCTTATGTGACATCATCAATCGACCATTCATTTGTCTTCGGGGGGCGATGATGATTGTCCATAGAACATTTCTTTAACTGTAATTCTTTCATTTATGAATCTATAGCAATTTGAATTTTTTTGGCGAGTGCTCGAACTTTGAGGCCTGGTCCCGCCCCTTCAGTATTTACGAAAAGTCAATTTTATTGTCTCATTTTAATCGTCCATCACTTCTGTTCGATCGCACACTATTTTTGAGACGATCGTGCGAAAAATGACCAAACTGTTCAACCAAATATAGACCCAAGAAATGGCCGAAACAGGGTCAAAATGGCCACTTTAGTCCAAAATGGCCGACTTCCTGTTTGATATTGACCACGGGTGCAAGAGGCTTTTCTGTGCGTATTGTTGAGTTCTACAAGTGTACCAAATTTCATAACTGTACGATAAACTAAGCTTTATGGAGAGGGGTATTTTTCACTTTCTAGGGGGCGCTGTTCAGCCATTTTTTTATGAACTTTCACATCGCCAGTGAAATACGTAAATTTCACGCACTTTCTATATTGGGCCAGAATTTGGTGACTTTTTGGATATGCTAAGACCCCCTAAAGGCCAGTCAAAGACGCGGAAGAAAAAAGAAAGAAAGAAAGCGTAATAATAAACGGAGCAGATACAATAGGCCTTCGCAGCTTCACTGCTCGGGCCTAATTAAAGCTGCAAGCAGCGTCGTTCGGCCCTCGCAGCGAAGCTGCTCGCCCTCCGTCCTTACCCCCTCCACTCCATCCCCAATGCTCTCAAAACCCAGCACCCCGCCGCTCCTTCCTGACCAGCAGCCCGGGACAACAGGGCGCGTCAGCAGAACAGAAACGTCCACCAGAACAGAATTCACCATGGCATCAAAGCCCCTCCCTTTCTGAAAAGCTATCAGATCTGAATGGTCATTACAACATCATGAAGACAGTGCATGACCTTTGTGTCATGTTGACTAAATTAGAGGGGACAAATATGGGCATTTCACCATAAAACAGTAAACTTCCTGTAGTCAGGGGGTGGGGCTTAGGTGATGCCAGCTGTCCACATTGTCACTGTCTTCAGATGTGGTCAGTGATAACACAGACAAAGTTTGAAATTGATCTGATCATGCACATGAGAGTTACCAAGTCAAGTAACGTAATGGCGACTGGTCAAAGTTTGAGGCTTAGCCACGCCCACATCTTTATACTTATTTGAAATCCGACGGTTGAATTTTTTCCTCTATGTCTTAAGAGTATATAGCAGGAGTTTGAAGGTGATCGGTGGAAAGGTCGACGAGACATCATTCTCCTAATAACGTGTGCGAAAACCACTAAATCGCGTACTTGGACCAAAATGGCCGACCTCCTGTGCGACATTGTGCTTGGCTCCAAGAGACTTTTTTGTAGGTCCTGAGACACTACATTAGTGTGCCAAATTTCGTGATCCTCAGTCAAAGCAAGGCTTGGGGCTGACAGTTTTAATGGTCCTAGGGGGTGCTATTTCAGAAAATAGGCCACGCCCACAAACTTCAGCTGTCCAAATCTATTAGGGGTCAGAGTAGGATCACTCATCAGAAATTGTGTGGCGATGTCACAGTGATAGAAGAAATGAGAGACAAACGTATTTCCATGGCGTGATGGCGAATTTCGCCATGCTCCCAAAGCCCCGCCTTTATTCGAAACCTGCCAGTATTATAGACCAATTGACCTCAACTTGTCTGCTGCTATTAGCCAGTGATTGCTGGTGATTGGTTAAAAGGAGGCCAATAGGGAGCTGTGAAAAAAAGAGTGGCGTGGCGACAGGTCAAAGTTTGAGGCTTAGCCACGCCCACACCTTTATACTTATTTAAAATCTGACGGTTGAATTTTTTCATCTATGTCTTAAGAGTGTATGACAGAGGTTTGAAGGTGATTGGTGAAAAGAGTGATGGAGCATCCTTCTCCAAACAACGTGTGCGAAAACCACTAAATCCAGTACTTGGACCAAAATGGCCGACTTCCTGTGTGACTTCGCACTTGGCTCCAAGAGACTTTTTTGTAGGTCCTGAGACACCACATTAGTGTACCAAATTTCGTACTCCTCAGTCAAAGCATGGCTTGGGGCTGACAGTTTTAATGGTCCTAGGGGGCGCTATTTCAGAAAATAGGCCACGCCCACCGGATGTTCACATCAGATTCTTTTGGGGGCCAGACTAGGATCACTCCCAAGAAGTGTCGTGGCGATATCTCTAGAAATGACGAAATGGGAGGCAAACGTAAGGCCACGTCGGTACGCCTGATTTCGCCGTGCCGCCACTGCCCCGCCTTCTGCAGAAAACTCCCATAAAGTGACGCCAAGAAACCCCAACTTGTCTTCAGTTACCAGCTACAAATTTGGGATGATTATTTGAAAGGGCGAATTTTGGAAAATTTCCCAGTAAAACTTGACCTTTTAAGTACTTAGGGGGCGGGGCTTATGTGACATCACCATTCAACCATTCATTTGTCTTCGGGGGGCGATGACGATTGTCCATAGAATGTTACTTTAACTGTAATTCTTTCATTTATGAAATTATAGCAATTTGAATTTTCTTGGCGAGTGCTCGAACTTTGAGGCCTGGCCCCGCCCCTTCAGTATTTACGAAAAGTCAATTTTATTTTCTCATTTGAATCGGCCATCGCTTCTGTTCGATCGCACACAATTTTTGAGACGATCGTGCGAAAAATGACCAAACTGTTCAACCAAATATAGACCCTAGAAATGGCCAAAATGGCTAAAAATCGCCAATTCAACCTAAAATGGCCGACTTCCTGTGTGATATAGACCATGGTTGCAAGAGACTTTTCTGTGCGGACTGTTGAGTACTACAAGTGTACCAAATTTCATAACTGTACGATAAACTAAGCTTTATGGAGAGGGGTATTTTTCACTTTCTAGGGGGCGCTGTTCAGCCAATTTTTTACGAACTTTCACATCGCCAGTGAAATACGTAAATTTCACGCACTTTCTATATTGGGCCAGAATTTGGTGACTTTTTGGATATGCTAAGACCCCCTAAAGGCCATTCAAAGACGCGGAAGAAAAAAGAATAATAATAAGAAGAAACGGAGCAGATACAATAGGCCTTCGCAGCTTCACTGCTCGGGCCTAATTAAAGCTGCAAGCAGCGTCGTTCGGCCCTCGCAGCGAAGCTGCTCGCCCTCCTTCAGCACCCCCTCCGCTCCATCCCCGACGCTCTCCAAACCCGGCTCCGCGCTTCTCCATCCTGGCCGGCAGCCGAGGGCATCAGGGCATGCCTGTCGGAACAGAAAGTCAGCCACCCCAACACCGGAAACCGTGAAAGGCCTCCTCGTCCACACCTCACCCTGACTCAGCATCCCTTCTGAGCCCACCATTACATGTCTCACCCCTAGGAGATACTCTATCTTTACCACACTGGTGATGTGATGTTCAGTCTCGGGCAAATCGGAGGCTGTTTGTGGAAGTTACAGTCAAACGTAAGGTCACAGCGTCACGCCAGAAATCGCCATGGCATCAAAGCCCCTCACTTTCTGAAAAGCTATCAGATCTGAATGGTCATTACAACATCATGAAGACAGTGCATGACCTTAGTGTCATCTTGACTAAATTAGAGGGGACAAATATGGGCAGTTCACCATAAAACAATAGACTTCCTTTAGTCAGGGGGCGGGGCTTAGGTGATGTCAGCTGTCCACATTGTCACTGTCTTCAGATGTGGTCAGTGATCACACAGACAAAGTATGAAATTGATCTGATCATGCACATGGGAGTTATTAAGTCAAATAAAGTAATGGCGACTGGTCAAAGTTTGAGGCTTAGCCACGCCCATACCTTTATACTTATTTAAAATCCGACGGTTGAATTTTTTCCTCTATGTCTTAAGAGTATATAGCAGGAGTTTGAAGGTGATCGGTGGAAAGGGCGAGGAGATATCATTCTCCTTATAACGTGTGCGAAAACCACTTAATTGAGTAATTGCACCAAAATGGCCGACCTCCTGTGCGACATTGCGCTTGGCTCCAAGAGACTTTTTTGTAGGTCCTGAGACACTACATTAGTGTGCCAAATTTTGTGATCCTCAGTCAAAGCATGGCTTGGGGCTGACTGTTTTAATGGTCCTAGGGGGCACTGTTTTGGAAAATAGGCCACGCCCACAAACTTCAGCTGTCCAATTATATTAGGGGTCAGAGTAGGATCACTCATCAGAAATTGTGTGGCAATGTCACAATGATTGAAGAAATGAGAGACAAACGTATTTCCATGGCGTGATGGCGAATTTCGCCATGCTCCCAAAGCCCCGCCTTTATTCGAAACCTGCCAGTACTATAGACCTAGTGACCTCAACTTGTCTGCTGCTATTTGCCACTGTTTGGTGGTGATTGGATAAAAGGAGTCCAATAGGGAACTGTGAAAAAAAGAGTGGCGTGGCGACAAGTCAGAGTTTGAGGCTTAGCCACGCCCACACCTTTATACTTATTTAAAATCCGACGGTTGAATTTTTTCATCTATGTCTTAAGAGTATATAGCAGAAGTGTGAAGGCGATTGGTGAAAAGGGCGACGGAGCATCACTCTCCAAACAACGTGTGCGAAAACCACTAAATCACGCACTTGGACCAAAATGGCCGACTTCCTGTGCGACTT
This sequence comes from Nothobranchius furzeri, assembly GCF_043380555.1. Lineage (NCBI taxonomy): Eukaryota > Metazoa > Chordata > Actinopteri > Cyprinodontiformes > Nothobranchiidae > Nothobranchius > Nothobranchius furzeri. The sequence goes on from NC_091744.1 coordinate 81,941,242, forward strand.
TGCACTTGGCTCCAAGAGACTTTTTTGTAGGTCCTGAGACACCACATTAGTGTACCACATTTCGTAATCCTCAGTCAAAGCATGGCTTGGGGCTGTCAGTTTTAATGGTCCTAGGGGGCGCTATTTCAACAAATAGACCACGCCCACCGGAATGTCACATCAGATTTTTTGGGGGGCCGGACTAGCATCACTCACAAGAAGTTTCGTGGCGATATCTCTAGAAATGACGAAATGGGAGGCAAACGTAAGGCCTAAGTGGTACGCCTGAGTTCGCCGCGCCGCCACAGCCCCGCCTTCTGCAGAAAACTCCCATAAAGTGACGCCAAGCAACCCCAACTTGTCTTCAGTTACCTGATACAAATTTGGGATGATTATTTGAAAGGGCAAATTTTGGAAAATTTCCCAGTAAAACTTGACCTTTTAAGTCCTGAAGGGGCGGGGCTTATGTGACATCATCAATTGACCATTCATTTGTCTTCGGGGGGCGATGATGATTGTCCATAGAAAGTTACTTTAACTGTAATTCTTTCATTTATGAAATTATAGCAATTTGAATTTTTTTGGCGAGTGCTCGAACTTTGAGGCCTGGTCCCGCCCCTTCAGTATTTACGAAAAGTCAATTTTATTGTCTCATTTTAATCGTCCGTCGCTTCTGTTCGATCGCACACTATTTTTGAGACGATCGTGCGAAAAATGACCAAACTGTTCAACCAAATATAGACCCAAGAAATGGCCGAAACAGGGTCAAAATGGCCACTTTAGTCCAAAATGGCCGACTTCCTGTTTGATATTGACCATGGATGCAAGAGGCTTTTCTGTGCGTATTGTTGAGTTCTACAAGTGTACCAAATTTCATAACTGTACGATAAACTAAGCTTTATGGAGAGGGGTATTTTTCACTTTCTAGGGGGCGCTGTTCAGCCATTCTTTTATGAACTTTCACATTGCCAGTGAAATACGTAAATTTCACGCACTTTCTATATTGGGCCAGAATTTGGTGACTTTTTGGATATGCTAAGACCCCCTAAAGGCCAGTCAAAGACGCGGAAGAAAAAAGAATAATAATTAAAGCTGCAAGCAGCGTCGTTCGGCCCTCGCAGCGAAGCTGCTCACCCTCCTTCCGCACCCCCTCCGCTCCATCCCCGACCCTCTCCAAACCCAGCTTCGCGCTTCTCCATCCTGTCCGGCAGCCGGGGGCACCAGGGCACGTCTGGCAGAACAGAAAGTCAACCACCCCGACACCAGAAACCGTGAACGGCCTCCTCGTCCACACCTCACCCTGACTCAGCATCCCCTCTGAGCCCGCCATTACACGTCTCACCACTAGGAGATACTCTATCTTTACCACACTGGTGATGTGATGTTCAGTCTCGGGCAAATCGGAGGCTGTTTGTGGAAGTTACAGTCAAACGTAAGGTCACAGCGTCACGCCAGAATTCGCCATGGCATCAAATCCCCTCCCTTTCTGAAAAGCTAGCAGATCTGAATGGTCATTAAAACATCATGAAGACAGTGCATGACCTTAGTGTCATGTTCACTAAATTAGAGGGGACAAATATGTGCATTTCATCATGAAAAAATCGACTTCCTGTAGTCAGGGGGCGGGGCTTAGGTGATGTCAGCAGTCCACATTGTCATTGTCTTGAGATGTGGTCAATGATCACACAGACACAGTTTGATATAGATCTGATCATGCTCATGGGAGTTGTTAAGTCAAGGAATGTAATGGCGAAAGGTCAAAGTTTGAGGCTTAGCCACGCCCACACCTTTATACTTATTTGAAATCCGATGGTTGAATTTTCCCCCCTTTGTCTTAAGAGTATGTAGCAGAAGTTTGAAGGCGATTGGTGAAAAGGGCGATGGTGCAACACTCTCCAAACAACGTGTGCAAAAACCACTAAATCGAGTACTTGGACCAAAATGGCCGACTTCCTGTGCGACTTTGCACTTAGCTCCAAGAGACTTTTTTGTAGGTCCTGAAACACCACATTAGTGTGCCAAATTTCGTGTTCCTCAGTCAAAGCATGGCTTGGGGCTGACAGTTTTAATGGTCCTAGGGGGCGCTATTTCAGAAAATAGGCCACGCCCACAAACTTCAGCTGTCCTTTTCTATTAGGGGTCAGAGTAGGATCACTCATCAGAAATTGTGTGGCGATGTCACAATGATTGAAGAAATGAGAGACAAACGTATTTCCATGGCGTGATGGCGAATTTCGCCATGCTCCCAAAGCCCCGCCTTTATTCGAAACCTGCCAGTACTATACACCAAGTGACCTCAACATGTCTGCTGCTATGTGCCAGTGACTGCTGGTGATTGAGTAAAAGAAGTCCAATAGGGAGCTGTGAAAAAAAGAGTGGCGTGGCGACAAGTCAAAGTTTGAGGCTTAGCCACGCCCACACCTTTATACTTATTTAAAATCCGACGGTTGAATTTTTTCTTCTATGTCTTAAGAGTGTATAGCAGGAGTTTGAAGGTGATTGGTGAAAAGGGTGATGGAGCATCACTCTCCAAACAACGTGTGCGAAAACCACTAAATCGAGTACTTGGACCAAAATGGCCGACTTCCTGTGCGACTTTGCACTTGGCTCCAAAAGACTTTTTTGTAGGTCCTGAGACACCACATTAGTGTACCAAATCTCATACTCCTCAGTCAAAGCATGGCTTGGGGCTGACAGTTTTAATGGTCCTAGGGGGCGCTATTTCAGAAAATTGGCCACGCCCACCAGATGTTCACATCAGATTCTTTTGGGGGCCGGACTAGGATCACTCCCAAGAAGTGTCGTGGCGATATCTCTAGAAATGACGAAATGGGAGGCAAACGTAAGGCCTAAGTGGTACGCCTGACTTCGCCGCGCCGCCACTGCCCCGCCTTCTGCAGAAAACACCCATAAAGTGACGCCAAGCAACGCCACCTTCTCTTCAGTTAACTGATACAAATTTGGGCTTATTATTCGAAAGGGCAAATTTTGGAAAATTTCCCAGTAAAACTTGACCTTTTAAGTCCTGAGGGGGCGGGGCTTGTGTGACATCATCAATCGACCATTCATTTGTCTTCGGGGGGTGATGACAATTATCCATAGAAAGTTACTTTAACTCTAATTCTTTCATTTATGAAATTATAGCAATTTGAATTTTTTTGGCGAGTGCTCGAACTTTGAGGTCTGGTCCCGCCCCTTCAGTATTTACGAAAAGTCAATTTTATTTTCTCATTTGAACCGTCCATCGCTTCTGTTCGATAGTACACTAATTTTGAGACAATCGTGCGAAAAATGACCAAACTGTTCAACCAAATGTAGACCCTAGAAATGGCCAAAACGGCTAAAAATCTCCATTTCAACCCAAAATGGCCGACTTCCTGTTTGATATTGACCATGGTTGCAAGAGACTTTTCTGTGCGGACTGTTGAGTACTACAAGTAAACCAAATTTCATAACTGTACGATAAACTAAGCTTTATGGAGAGGGGTATTTTTCACTTTCTAGAGGGCGCTGTTCAGCCACTTTTTTATGAACTTTCACATCGCCAGTGAAATACGTAAATTTCACGCACTTTCTATATTGGGCCAGAATTTGGTGACTTTTTGGATATGCTAAGACCCCCTAAAGGCCACCCAAAGACGCGGAAGAAAAAAAATAATAATAATAATAATAAATAATAATAATAAACGGAGCAGATACAATAGGCCTTCGCAGCTTCACTGCTCGGGCCTAATTAAAGCTGCAAGCAGCGTCGTTCGGCCCTCGCAGCGAAGCTGCTCGCCCTCCTTCCGCACCCCCTCCGCTCCATCCCCGACCCTCTCCAAACCCAGCTCCGCGCTTCTCCATCCTGTCCGGCAGCCGGGGGCACCAGGTCACGTCTGGCAGAGCAGAAAGTCAACCACCCCGACACCAGAAACCGTGAACGGCCTCCTCGTCCACACCTCACCCTGACGCAGCATCCCCTCTGAGCCCACCATTACACGTCTCACCACTAGGAGATACTCTATCTTTACCACACTGGTGATGTGATGTTCAGTCTCGGGCAAATCGGAGGCTGTTTGTGGAAGTTACAGTCAAATGTAAGGTCACAGCGTCACGCCAGAATTCGCCATGGCATCAAATCCCCTCCCTTTCTGAAAAGCTAGCAGATCTGAATGGTCATTACAACATCATGAAGACAGTGCATGACCTTAGTGTCATGTTCACTAAATTAGAGGGGACAAATATGGGCATTTCACCATGAAAAAATCGACTTCCTGTAGTCAGGGGGCGGGGCTTAGGTGATGTCAGCTGTCCACATTGTCATTGTCTTGAGATGTGGTCAATGATCACACAGACACAGTTTGATATAGATCTGATCATGCACATGGGAGTTGTTAAGTCAAGGAATGTAATGGCGAAAGGTCAAAGTTTGAGGCTTAGCCACGCCCACACCTTTATACTTATTTGAAATCCGATGGTTGAATTTTTCCCCCTTTGTCTTAAGAGTATGTAGCAGAAGTTTGAAGGCGATTGGTGAAAAGGGCGATGGTGCAACACTCTCCAAACAACGTGTGCGAAAACCACTAAATCGAGTACTTGGACCAAAATGGCCGACTTCCTGTGCGACTTTGCACTTAGCTCCAAGAGACTTTTTTGTAGGTCCTGAGACACCACATTAGTGTGCCAAATTTCGTGTTCCTCAGTGAAAGCATGGCTTGGGGCTGACAGTTTTAATGGTCCTAGGGGGCGTTATTTCAGAAAATAGGCCACGCCCACAAACTTCAGCTGTCCATTTCTATTATGGGTCAGAGTAGGATCACTCATCAGAAATTGTGTGGCGATGTCACAATGATTGAAGAAATGAGAGACAAACGTATTTCCATGGCGTGATGGTGAATTTCGCCATGCTCCCAAAGCCCCGCCTTTATTCGAAACCTGCCAGTACTATAAACCAAGTGACCTCAACTTGTCTGCTGCTATTTGCCAGTGATTGCTGGTGATTGGTTAAAAGGAGTCCAATAGGGAGCTGTGAAAAAAAGAGTGGCGTGGCGACAGGTCAAAGTTTGAGGCTTAGCCACGCCCACACCTTTATACTTATTTAAAATCCGACGGTTGAATTTTTTCATCTATGTCTTAAGAGTGTATAGCAGATGTTTGAAGGTGATTGGTGAAAAGGGCGATGGTGCAACACTCTCCAAACAACGTGTGCGAAAACCACTAAATCGAGTACTTGGACCAAAATGGCCGACTTCCTGTGCGACTTGGTGCTTGGCTCCAAGAGACTTTTTTGTAGGTCCTGAGACACCACATTAGTGTACCAAATTTCGTAATCCTCAGTCAAAGTCTGGCTTGGGGCTGACAGTTTTAATGGTCCTAGAGGGCGCTATTTCAGAAAATAGGCCACGCCCACAGGATTTTCACATCACATTTTTTGGGGGGCAGGACTAGGATCACTCCCAAGAAGTTTTGTGGCGATATCTTTAGAAATGACGAAATGGGAGGCAAACGTAAGGCCTAAGCGGTACGCCTGACTTCGCCGCGCCGCCACAGCCCCGCCTTCTGCAGAAAACTCCCATAAAGTGACGCCAAGCAACCCCAACTTGTCTTCAGTTACCTGCTAGAAATTTGGGGTGATTATTTGAAAGGGCGAATTTTGGAAAATTTCCCAGTAAAACTTGACCTTTTAAGTCCTGAGGGGGCGGGGCTTGTGTGACATCATCTATCAACCATTCATTTGTCTTCGGGGGGCGATGGCAATTGTCCTTAGAAATTGTTTTAACTGTAATTCTTTCATTTGTGAAATTATAGCAATTTGAATTTTTTTGGCGAGTGCTCGAACTTTGAGGCCTGGCCCCGCCCCTTCAGTATTTACGAAAAGTCAATTTTATTGTCTCATTTGAATCGTCCATCGCTTCTGTTCGATCTCGCACTATTTTTGAGACGATGGTGCGAAAAATGACCAAACTGTTCAACCAAATATAGACCCTAGAATTGGCCAAAACGGCTAAAAATCCTCATTTCAACCCAAAATGGCCGACTTCCTGTTTTATATTGACCATGGTTGCAAGAGGCTTTTCTGTGCGGACTGTTGAGTATTATCAGTATACCAAATTTCATAACTGTACGATAAACTAAGCTTTATGGAGAGGGGTATTTTTCACTTTCTAGGGGGCACTGTCGAGCCACTTTTTTATGAACTTTCACATCGCCAGTGAAATACGTAAATTTCACGCACTTTCTATATTGAGCCAGAATTTGGTGACTTTTTGGATATGCTAAGACCCCCTAAAGGCCACCCAAAGACGCGGAAGAAAAAAGAATAATAATTAAAGCTGCAAGCAGCGTCGTTCGGCCCTCGCAGCTCCGCGCCGCTCCGGCCTGGCCGGCAGCCCGGGGCACCAGGGCACGTCTGGCAGAACAGAAACGTCAACCACCCCGACACCAGAAACCGCAAATGGCCTCCTCGTCCGCACCTCACCCTGACTCAGCATCCCCTCTGAGCTCACCATTAAATTGAATTGTAAGGTTACGGCGTTACGCCAGAATTCGCCATGGCATCAAAGCCCCTCCCTATCTGGAAAGCTATCAGATCTGAATGGTCATTACAGCATCATGAAGACCGTGCATGACCTTAGTGTCATGTTGACTAAATTAGAGGGGACAAATATGGGCATTTCAGCATAAAACAATAGACTTCCTGTATTCAGGGGGCGGGGCTTAGGTGATGTCAGCTGTCCACATTGTCATTGTTTAAAGATATGGTCAATGATCACACAGACAAAGTTCGAAAAAGATCTGATCATGCACATGGGAGTTATTAAGTCAAGTAAAGTAATGGCGAAAGGTCAAAGTTTGAGACTTAGCCACGCCCACACCTTTCAACTTTTGAAAAATCCGACGGTTGAATTTTTTCTCCTATGTCTTAAGAGTAAATAGCAGAAGTTTGAAGGCGATTGGTGAAAAGGGCAACGGAGCATCACTCTCCAAACAACGTGTGCCAAAACAACTAAATCGCGTACTTGGACCAAAATGGCCGACTTCCTGTGCGACTTTGCACTTGGCTCCAAGAGACTTTTTTGTAGGTCCGGAGACACCTCATTAGTGTACCAAATTTCGTAATCCTCAGTCAAAGAATGGCTAGGGGCTGACAGTTTTAATGGTCCTAGGGGGCGCTATTTCAGAAAAATGGCCACGCCCACAAATTTTAGCTGTCCATTTCTATTGGGGGTCAGACTAGGATCACTCACAACAAATTTCGAGGTGATATCTCGATAACTTAAGAAATGAGAGGCAAACGTATTTCCATGGCGTGATGGCGATTTTCGCCATGCTCCCAAAGCCCCGCCTTTTTTCAAAACCTGCCAGTACTGGAGACAAAGTAACCTCAACTTGTCTACTGCTGTTTGCCACAGAATCCTGGTGTTTGGGTAAAAGGAGTCCAGTAGGGAGCTGTGAAAAAAAGAGTGGCGTGGCGACAGGTCAAAGTTTGAGGCTTAGCCACGCCCACATCTTTCAACTTTTGAAAAATCCGACGGTTGAATTTTTTCCCCTATGTCTTAAGAGTATATAGCAGAAGTTTGAAGGAGATTGGTGAAAAGGGCGACGGAGCATCACTCTCCAAACAACGTGTGCGAAAACCACTAAATCGCGCACTTGGACCAAAATGGCCGACTTCCTGTGCGACTTTGCGCTTGGCTCCAAGAGACTTTTTTGTAGGTCCTGAGACACCACATTAGTGTACCAAATTTCGTAATCCTCAGTCAAAGCATAGCTTGGGGCTATTAGTTTTAATGGTCCTAGGGGGCGCTATTTAAGAAAATAGGCCACGCCCACTAAATTCAGATATCTATGTCGCTTGGGGGTCAGACTAGGATCACGCACCAGAAGTTTCGTAGCAATATCACGATAACTGAAGAAATGAGAGGCAAACATACTTCCATGGCGTGATGGCGATTTTCGCCATGCTCCTGAAGCCCCGCCTTTTTTTGAAACCTGCCAGTACTGGATACCAAGTGACCTCAAGTTGTCTACTGCTGTTTGCCAGAGATTCCTGCTGATTGGGTAAAAGGAGTCCAGTAGGGAGCTGTGAAAAAATGAGTGGCGTGGCGACAGGTCAAAGTTTGAGGCTTAGCCACGCCCACACCGTTAAACTTTTGAAAAATCCGACGGTTGAATTTTTTCCTCTTTGTCTTAAGAGTATATAGCAGACGTTTCAAGGAGATTGGTGAAAAGGGCGACGGAGCATCACTCTCCAAACAAGGTGTGCGAAAACCAGTAAATCGCGTACTTGGACCAAAATGGCCGACTTCCTGTGCGACTTTGCACTTGGGTCCAAGAGACTTTTTTGTAGGTCCTGAGACACCACATTAGTGTACCAAATTTCGTAATCTTCAGTCAAAGCATGGCTTGGGGCTGACAGTTTTAATGGTCCTAGGGGGCGCTATTTCAGAAAATAGGCCACGCCCACCGGATGTTCACATCAGATCTTTTGGGGGGCCAGACTAGGATCACTCACAAGAAGTTTCGTGATGATATCTTTAGAAATGACGAAATGGGAGGCAAACGTAAGGCCACGGCGGTACGCCTGACTTCGCCGCGCCGCCACAGCCCCGCCCTCTGCCGAAAACTCACATAATGTGACACCAAGCAACCCCCACTTGTCTTGAGTTACCAGCTACAAATTTGTGGTGATTTAGTGAAATGGGGCAATTTGGGACCTTTCACAGTAAAACTTAACCTTTTTGGTCCTGAGGGGGCGGGGCTTGTGTGATGTCATCATGCGACCATTCAATTTACTTTGTGAGGTGATGACGAATGACCACAGAAAGTTTGGTAACTCTATTCCATTCAGTTATGAAGTTATAGCAATTTAAAAATTTTTGGCGAGTAGTCAAACTTCGAGGCCTGGCCCCGCCCCTTCAGTATTTACGAAAAGTCAATTTTATTGTCTCATTTTGTTCGCCCATCTCTTCTGAGCAATTTTACAGAATTTTTGAGATGATCGTGCAAAAAATGATCGAGCAATCCAATCAGAAACGGACCCTAAAAACGGCCAAAACGGCAAAAAATCGCCATTTCAACCCAAAATGGCCGACTTCCTGTTTGATATTGACCATGCTTGCAAGAGACTTTTCTGTGCGGACTATTGAGTACTATAAGTGTACCAAATTTCATAACGGTACGATAAACTAAGCTTTATGGAGAGGGTTTTTTTTCATTTTCTAGGGGGCGCTGTTCAGCCAATTTCTTTGCGATTTTTTTGGGACCTTTAAAATATCAAATTTTTCACCAGGCCTGACAAGTATGCAAAATATTGTGAGTTTTGGGGTATGTTAAGGTCCCCAAAAAGCCATTCAAAGCGGCACCGGAGTAATAAATAAAAATAATAATTAAATCTGCAAGCAGCGTCGTTCGGCCCTCGCAGCTCCGCGCCGCTCCGGCCTGGCCGGCAGCCCGGGGCACCCGGCTACGTCTGCGAAACAGAAACATCGACCACCCCGACACCCGAAACTGCTAACGGCCACCTCGTCCGCACCTCACCCTGACTCAGCATCCCCTTTGAGCCCACCATTATATTTTATGTCTCACCACTAGGGAATCCTCTATCTTAACCACACTGGTGATGTGATGACAGTGACCAACTTTAATGCTATTCTGACCATGTTTTTTAAAGTTATTGAAGGATAACGTTATCTAGGGGGCGCTGTGACCAACTACAGAAAAGTCCCATTGAGGTCAGCTTTGGTGACATTATATAACATTCACCAACCGTTTGTGCCTCATTGGCTAAAGGGCATGATTGTTCATTGCCATGTTCAGTCTCGGGCAAATCGGAGGCCGTTTGTGGAAGTTACAGTCAAATATACGGTCATGGCGTCATGCCAGCATTCACCATGGCATCAAATCCCCTCCCTTTCTGGAAAGCTATCAGATCTGAATGGTCATTACAACATCATGAAGACAGTGTATGACCTTACTGTCATGTTCACTAAATTAGATGGGACAAATATGGGTATTTCACCATAAAACAATATACTTCCTGTTGTCAGGGGGCGTGGCTTAGGTGATGTCAGCTGTCCACATTGTCGTTGTCTTGAGATGTGGTCAGTGATCACACAGACAAAGTTTGAAATAGATCTGATCATGCACTTAGGAGTTATTAAGTCATGTAATGTAATGGCGAAAGGTTAAAGTTTGAGGCTTAGCCACGCCCACACCTTTCAACTTTTGAAAAATCCGACAGTTGAATTTTTTCCTCTATGACTTAAGAGTATATAGCAGAAATTTGAAGGAGATTGGTGAAAAGGACGATGGAGCATCACTGTCCATACAATGTGTGAGAAAACCACTAAATCGAGTATTTGGACCAAAATGGCCGACTTCCTGTGCGACTTTGCGCTTGGCTCCAAGAGACTTTTTTGTAGGTCCTGAGACACCACATTAGTGTACCAAATTTCGTAATCCTCAGTCAAAGCTTGGCTTGGGGCTGACAGTTTTAATGGCTCTAGTGGGCGCTATTTGAGAAAATAGGCCACGCCCACAAATTTCAGCTGTGAATTTCTCTTGGGGGTCAGAATAGGATCACTCACCAGAAGTTTAGTAGCAATATCACGATAACTGAAGAAATGAGAGGCAAACGTATTGCCATGGCGTGATGGCGATTTTCGCCATGCTCCCAAAGCCCCGCCTTTTTTCGAAACCTGCCAGTACTGCATACCAAGTGATCTCAAGTGGTCTACTGCTATTTGCCTGAGATTCCTGGTGATTGGGTAAAAGGAGTCCAATAGGGAGCTGTGAAAATAAGAGTGGCATGGCGAAAGGTCAAAGTTTGAGGCTTAGCCACGCCCACACCTTTCAACTTTTGAAAAATCCGACGGTTGAATTTTTTCCCCTACATCTTAAGAGTATATAGCAGAAGTTTGAAGGCGATTGGTGAAAAGGACGACGGAGCATCACTCTCCAAACAACGTGTGCGAAAACCACTAAATCGCGCACTTGGACCAAAATGGCCGACTTCCTGTGCGTTTTTGCCCTTTGCTCCAAGAGACTTTTTTGTAGGTCCTGAGACACCACATTAGTGTACCAAATTTCGTAATCCTCAGTCAAAGCATGGCTTGGGGCTGACAGTTTTAATGGTCCTAGGGGGCGCTATTTCAGAAAATTGGCCACACCCACAAATTTTAGCTGTCCATTTCTATTGGGGGTCAGACTAGGATCACTCACAACAAATTTCGAGGTGATATCACGATAAATGAAGAAATGAGAGGCAAACGTATTTCCATGGCGTGATGGCGATTTTCGCCATGCTCCCAAAGCCCCGCCTTTTTTCGAAACCTGCCAGTACTGGAGACAAAGTAACCTCAACTTGTCTACTGCTGTTTGCCACAGAATCCTGATGTTTGGGTAAAAGGAGTCCAGTAGGGAGCTGTGAAAATAAGAGTGGCGTGGCGACAGGTCAAAGTTTGAGGCTTAGCCACGCCCACATCTTTCAACTTTTGAAAAATCCGACGGTTGAATTTTTTCCCCTATGTCTTAAGAGTATATAGCAGAAGTTTGAAGGAGATTGGTGAAAAGGGCGACGGAGCATCACTCTCCAAACAACGTGTGCGAAAACCACTAAATCGCGCACTTGGACCAAAATGGCCGACTTCCTGTGCGACTTTGCACTTGGCTCCAAGAGACTTGTTTGTAGGTCCTGAGATACCACATTAGTGTACCAAATTTCGTAATCCTCAGTCAAAGCATGGCTTGGGGCTGACAGTTTTAATGGTCCTAGGGGGCGCTATTTCAGAAAATAGGCCACGCCCACCAGATGTTGACATCAAATTGTTTGAGGGGCCAGACTAGGATCACTCACAAGAAGTTTCGTGACGATATCTTTAGAAATGACGAAATGGGAGGCAAACGTAAGGCCACGGCGGTACGCCTGACTTCGCCGCGCCGCCACAGCCCCGCCCTCTGCCGAAAACTCCCATAAAGTGACGCCAAGCAACCCCAACTTGTCTTGAGTTACCAGCTACAAATTAGTGGTGATTAAGTGTAATGGGGCAATTTGGGACCTTTCACAGTAAAACTTGACCTTTTTGGTCCTGAGCGGGCGGGGCTTGTGTGATGTCATCATCCAACCATTCATATTACTTTGTGGGTGGATGATGAATGACCACAGAAAGTTTGGTAACTTTATTCTATTCAGTTATGAAGTTATAGCAATTAAAAAAAAATTGGCGAGTAGTCAAACTTCAAGGCCTGGCCCCGCCCCTTCAACATATACGAAAACTCAGAATCCTCATCTCATTTTGTTTGCCCATCCCTTCTGAGCATTTTTACACAATTTTTGAGACGATCGTGCGAAAAATGATCGAGCAATCCAATCAGAAACGGACCCTAAAAACTGCAAAAACGGCTAAAAATCGCCATTTCAACCCAAAATGGCCGACTTCCTGTTTGATATTGACCATGCTTGCAAGAGACTTTTCTGTGCGGACTGTTGAGTACTACAAGTGTACCAAATTTCATAACTGTACGATAAACTAAGCTTTATGGAGAGGGTTTTTTTTCACATTGTAGGGGGCGCTGTTCAGCCATTTTCTTTGCGATTTTTTTGGGACCTTTAAAATATCAAATTTTTCACCAGGCCTGACAAGTTTGCAAAATATTGTGAGTTTTGGGGTATGTTAAGGTCCCCAAAAAGCCATTCAAAGGGGGCACGGAATAACAAAAAAAGAAAGAATAATAATCGGAGCAAAAACAAGAGGCCTTCGCAGCGCTTTCGCTGCTCGGGCCTAATTAAAGCTGCAAGCAGCGTCGTTCGGCCCTCGCAGCGAAGCTGCTCGCCCTCCTTCCGCACCCCCTACCCTCCATCCCCGACCCTCTCCAAACCCAGCTCCGCGCTTCTCCATCCTGTCCGGCAGCCGGGGGCACCAGGGCACGTCTGGCAGAACAGAAAGTCAACCAACCCGACACCAGAAACCGTGAACGGCCTCCTCGTCCACACCTCACCCTGACTCAGCATCCCCTCTGAGCCCACCATTACACGTCTCACCACTAGGAGATACTCTATCTTTACCACACTGGTGATGTGATGTTCAGTCTCGGGCAAATCGGAGGCTGTTTGTGGAAGTTACAGTCAAACGTAAGGTCACAGCGTCACGCCAGAATTCGCCATGGCATCAAATCCCCTCCCTTTCTGAAAAGCTAGCAGATCTGAATGGTCATTACAACATCATAAAGACAGTGCATGACCTTAGTGTCATGTTCACTAAATTAGAGGGGACAAATATGGGCATTTCACCATGAAAAAATCGACTTCCTGTAGTCAGGGGGCGGGGCTTAGGTGATGTCAGCTGTCCACATTGTCATTGTCTTGAGTTGTGGTCAATGATCACACAGACACAGTTGGATATAGATCTGATCATGCACATGGGAGTTGTTAAGTCAAGGAATGTAATGGCGATAGGTCAAAGTTTGAGGCTTAGCCACGCCCACACCTTTATACTTATTTGAAATCCGATGGTTGAATTTTTCCCCCTTTGTCTTAAGAGTATGTAGCAGAAGTTTGAAGGCGATTGGTGAAAAGGGCGATGGTGCAACACTCTCCAAACAATGTGTGCGAAAACCAATAAATTGAGTACTTGGACCAAAATGGCCGACTTCCTGTGCGACTTTGCACTTAGCTCCAAGAGACTTTTTTGTAGGTCCTGAGACACCACATTAGTGTGCCAAATTTCGTGTTCCTCAGTCAAAGCATGGCTTGGGGCTGACAGTTTTAATGGTCATAGGGGGCGCTATTTCAGAAAATAGGCCACGCCCACAAACTTCAGCTGTCCTTTTCTATTAGGGGTCAGAGTAGGATCACTCATCAGAAATTGTGTGGCGATGTCACAATGATTGAAGAAATGAGAGACAAACGTATTTCCATGGCGTGATGGCGAATTTCGCCATGCTCCCAAAGCCCCACCTTTTTTCAAAACCTGCCAGTACTGTAGACCAAGTGACCTCAACTTGTCAGCTGCTATTTACCAGAGATTCCAGGTGATTGGGTAAAAGGAGTCCAATAGGGAGCTGTGAAAAAAAGAGTGGCGTGGCGACAAGTCAAAGTTTGAGGCTTAGCCACGCCCACACCTTTATACTTATTTAAAATCCGACGGTTGAATTTTTTCTTCTATGTCTTAAGAGTGTATAGCAGATGTTTGAAGGTGATTGGTGAAAAGGGTGATGGAGCATCACTCTCCAAACAACGTGTGCAAAAACCACTAAATCGAGTACTTGGACCAAAATGGCCGACTTCCTGTGCGACTTTGCACTTGGCTCCAAGAGACATTTTTGTAGGTCCTGAGACACCACATTAGTGTACCAAATCTCATACTCCTCAGTCAAAGCATGGCTTGGGGCTGACAGTTTTAATGGTCCTAGGGGGCGCTATTTCAGAAAATAGGCCACGCCCACCAGATGTTCACATCAGATTCTTTTGGGGGCCGGACTAGGATGTCTCCCAAGAAGTGTCGTGGCGATATCTCTAGAAATGACGAAATGGGAGGCAAACGTAAGGCCTAAGCGGTACGCCTGACTTCGCAGCGCCGCCACTGCCCCGCCTTCTGCAGAAAACACCCATAAAGTGACGCCAAGCAACGCCACCTTCTCTTCAGTTAACTGCTACAAATTTGGGCTGATTATTCGAAAGGGCGAATTTTGGAAAATTTCCCAGTAAAACTTGACCTTTTAAGTCCTGAGGGGGCGGGGCTTGTGTGACATCATCAATCGACCATTCATTTGTCTTCGGGGGGCGATGACAATTATCCGTAGAAAGTTACTTTAACTCTAATTCTTTCATTTATGAAATTATAGCAATTTGAATTTTTTTGGGGAGTGCTCGAACTTTGAGGTCTAGCCCCGCCCCTTCAGTATTTACGAAAAGTCAATTTTATTTTCTCATTTGAACCGTCCATCGCTTCTGTTCGATAGTACACTATTTTTGAGACAATCGTGCGAAAAATGACCAAACTGTTCAACCAAATGTAGACCCTAGAAATGGCCAAAACGGCTAAAAATCTCCATTTCAACCCAAAATGGCCGACTTCCTGTTTGATATTGACCATGGTTGCAAGAGACTTTTCTGTGCGGACTGTTGAGTACTACAAGTAAACCAAATTTCATAACTGTACGATAAACTAAGCTTTATGGAGAGGGGTATTTTTCACTTTCTAGAGGGCGCTGTTCAGCCACTTTTTTATGAACTTTCACATCGCCAGTGAAATACGTAAATTTCACGCACTTTCTATATTGGGCCAGAATTTGGTGAGTTTTTGGATATGCTAAGACCCCCTAAAGGCCACCCAAAGACGCGGAAGAAAAAAAATAATAATAATAATAATAAATAATAATAATAAACGGAGCAGATACAATAGGCCTTCGCAGCTTCACTGCTCGGGCCTAATTAAAGCTGCAAGCAGCGTCGTTCGGCCCTCGCAGCGAAGCTGCTCGCCCTCCTTCCGCACCCCCTCCGCTCCATCCCCGACGCTCTCCAAACCCAGCTCCGCGCTTGTCCATCCTGGCCGGCAGCCGGGGGCACCAGGGCACGTCTGGCAGAACAGAAAGTCAACCGCCCCGACACCAGAAACCGTGAACGGCCTCCTCGTCCACACCTCACCCTGATTCAGCATCCCCTCTGAGCCCAGCATTACACGTCTCACCACTAGGAGATACTCTATCTTTACCACACTGGTGATGTGATGTTCAGTCTCGGGCAAATCGGAGGCTGTTTGTGGAAGTTACAGTCAAACGTAAGGTCACAGCGTCACGCCAGAAATCGCCATGGCATCAAAGCCCCTCCCTTTCTGAAAAGCTATCAGATCTGAATGGTCATTACAACATCATGAAGACAGTGCATGACCTTAGTGTCATCTTGACTAAATTAGAGGGAACAAATATGGGCATTTCACCATAAAACAGTTGACTTCCTGTAGTCAGGGGGCGGGGCTTAGGTGATGTCAGCTGTCCACATTGTCACTGTCTTCAGATGTGGTCAGTGATCACACAGACAAAGTATGAAATTGATCTGATCATGCACATGGGAGTTGTTAAGTCAAATAAGGTAATGGCGACTGGTCAAAGTTTGAGGCTTAGCCACGCCCACACCTTTATACTTATTTAAAATCCGACGGTTGAATTTTTTCCTCTATGTCTTAAGAGTATATAGCAGAGGTTTGAAGGTGATCGGTGGAAAGGGCGAGGAGATATCATTCTCCTAATAACGTGTGCGAAAACCACTAAATTGAGTACTTGGACCAAAATGGCCGACCTCCTGTGCGACATTGTGCTTGGCTCCAAGAGACTTTTTTGTAGGTCCTGGTACACTACATTAGTGTGCCAAATTTTGTGATCCTCAGTCAAAGCATGGCTTGGGGCTGACTGTTTTAATGGTCCTAGGGGGCGCTGTTTCAGAAAATAGGCCACGCCCACAAACTTCAGCTGTCCAATTCTATTAGGGGTCAGAGTAGGATCACTCATCAGAACTTGTATGGCGATGTCACAATGACTGAAGAAATGAGAGACAAACGTATTTCCATGTCGTGATGGCGAATTTCGCCATTCTTCCAAAGCCCCGCCTTTATTCGAAACCTGCCAGTACTATAGACCAAGTGACCTCAACTTGTCTGCTGCTATTCGCCACTGTTTGGTGGTGATTGGTTAAAAGGAGTCCAATAGGGAGCTGTGAAAAAAAAGAGTGGCGTGGCGACAGGTCAAAGTTTGAGGCTTAGCCACGCCCACACCTTTATACTTATTTAAAATCCGACGGTTGAATTTTTTCATCTATGTGTTAAGAGTATGTAGCCGAAGTGTGAAGGCAATTGGTGAAAAGGGCGACGGAGCATCACTCTCCAAACAACGTGTGCGAAAACCACTAAATTGCGCACTTGGACCAAAATGGCCGACTTCCTGTGCGACAATGCACTTGGCTCCAAGAGACTTTTTTGTAGGTCCTGAGACACCACATTAGTGTACCAAATTTCGTAATCCTCAGTCAAAGCATGGCTTGGGGCTGTCAGTTTTAATGGTCCTAGGGGGCGCTATTTCAGAAAATAGACCACGCCCACCGGAATTTCACATCAGATCTTTTGGGGGGCCAGACTAGGATCACTCACAAGAAGCTTCGTGGCGATATCTCTAGAAATGACGAAATGGGAGGCAAACGTAAGGCCTAAGTGGTACGCCTGAATTCGCCGCGCCGCCACAGCCCCGCCTTCTGCAGAAAACTCCCATAAAGTGAAGCCAAGCAACCCCAACTTGTCTTCAGTTACCCGCTACAAATTTGGGGTGATTATTGGAAAGGGCGAATTTTGGAAAATTTCCCAGTAAAACTTGACCTTTTAAGTCCTGAGGGGGCGGGGCTTATGTGACATCATCAATCGACCATTCATTTGTCTTCGGAGGGCAATGACAATTGTCCACAGAACATTTCTTTAACCGTAATTCTTTCATTTATGAAATTATAGCAATTTGAATTTTTTTGGCGAGTGTTCGA
Organism: Nothobranchius furzeri; assembly: GCF_043380555.1. NCBI lineage: Eukaryota > Metazoa > Chordata > Actinopteri > Cyprinodontiformes > Nothobranchiidae > Nothobranchius > Nothobranchius furzeri. Next base: position 81,958,724 of record NC_091744.1, read on the forward strand.
ACTTTGAGGCCTGGCCCCGCCCCTTCAGTATTTACGAAAAGTCAATTTTATTGTCTCATTTGAATCGTCCATCGATTCTGTTCGATCTCGCACAATTTTTGAGACGATGGTGCGAAAAATGACCAAACTGTTCAACCAAATATAGACCCTAGAAATGGCCAAAACGGGGTCAAAATGGCCACTTTACTCCAAAATGGCCGACTTCCTGTTTGATATTGACCATGGTTGCAAGAGACTTTTCTGTGCGGACTGTTGAGTACTACAAGTATACCAAATTTCATAACTGTACGATAAACTAAGCTTTATGGAGAGGGGTATTTTTCACTTTCTAGGGGGCGCTGTTCAGTCACTTTTTGACGAACTTTCACATCGCCAGTGAAATACGTAAATTTCACGCACTTTCTATATTGGGCCAGAATTTGGTGACTTTTTGGATATGCTAAGACCCCCTAAAGGCCATTCAAAGACGCGGAAGAAAAAAGAATAATAATTAAAGCTGCAAGCAGCGTCGTTCGGCCCTCGCAGCTCCGCGCCGCTCCGGTCTGCCGTCGCACCAGTGCACGTCTGACAGAACAGAAACGTCAACCACCCCGACACCAGAAACCGCGAATGGCCTCCTAGTCTGCACCTCACCCTGACTCAGCATCCCCTCTGAGCTCACCATTAAATTGAATATTAAGATTACGGCGTTACGCCAGAATTCGCCATGGCATCAAAGCCCCTCCCTTTCTGGAAAGCTATCAGATCTGAATGGTCATTACAGCATCATGAAGACAGTGCATGACCTTAGGGTCATGTTGACTAAATTAGAGGGGACAAATATGGGCATTTCAGCATAAAAAATAAATTCCTGTAGTCAGGGGGCGGGGCTTAGGTGATGTCAGCTGTCCACATTGTCATTGTTTACAGATATGGTCAATGATCACACAGACAAAGTTCGAAAAAGATCTGATCATGCACATGGGAGTTATTAAGTCAAGTAAAGTAATGGCGAAAGGTCAACGTTTGAGGCTTAGCCACGCCCACACCTTTCAACTTTTGAAAAATCCGACGGTTGAATTTTTTCCCCTATGTCTTAAGAGTGTATTGCAGAAGTTTGAAGGTGATTGGTGAAAAGGGCGACGGAGCATCACTCTCCAAACAATGTGTGCGAAAACCACTAAATCACGTACTTGCACCAAAATGGCCGACTTCCTGTGCGACTTTACGCTTGGCTCCAAGAGACTTTTTTGTAGGTCCTGAGACCCCACATTAGTGTACCAAATTTCGTAATCCTCAGTCAAAGCATGGCTTGGGGCTGAAAGTTTTAATGGCTCTAGGGGGCGCTATTTAAGAATATAGGCCACGCCCACAAACTTCAGCTGTCTATTTCTCTTGGAGCTCAGACTAGGATCACTCACCAGAAGTTTCGTAGCAATATCACGATAACTGAAGAAATGAGACAAACGTATTTCCATGGCGTGATGGCGATTTTCGCCATGGTCCCAAAGCCCCGCCTTTTTTCAAAACCTGCCAGTACTGGAGACCAAGTAACCTCAACTTGTCTACTGCTGTTTGCCACAGAATCCTGGTGATTGGGTAAAAGGAGTCCAGTAGGGAGCTGTGAAAAAAAGAGTAGCGTGGCGACAGGTCAAAGTTTGAGGCTTAGCCACGCCCACACCTTTCAACTTTTGAAAAATCCGACGGTTAAATTTTTTCCCCTATGTCTTAAGGGTATATAGCAGAAGTTTGAAGGAGATTGGTGAAAAGGGCGACGGAGCATCACTCTCCAAACAACGTGTGCGAAAACCACTAAATCGCGTACTTGATCCAAAATGGCCGACTTCCTGTGCGACTTTGAACTTGACTCCAAGAGACTTTTTTGTAGGTCCTGAGACACCACATTAGTGTACCAAATTTCGTAATCCTCAGTCAAAGCATGGCTTGGGGCTAATAGTTTAAATGGTCCTAGGGGGCGCTATTTCAAAACATAGGCCACGCCCACAAAATTCAGCTGTCTATTTCTCTTGGAGCTCAGACTAGGATCACTCACCAGAAGTTTCGTAGCAATATCACGATAACTGAAGAAATGAGAGACAAACGTATTTCCATGGCGTGATGGCGATTTTCGCCATGGTCCCAAAGCCCCGCCTTTTTTCAAAACCTGCCAGTACTGGAGACCAAGTAACCTCAACTTGTCTACTGCTGTTTGCCACAGAATCCTGGTGATTGGGTAAAAGGAGTCCAGTAGGGAGCTGTGAAAAAAAGAGTAGCGTGGCGACAGGTCAAAGTTTGAGGCTTAGCCACGCCCACACCTTTCAACTTTTGAAAAATCCGACGGTTGAATTTTTTCCCCTATGTCTTAAGGGTATATAGCAGAAGTTTGAAGGAGATTGGTGAAAAGGGCGACGGAGCATCACTCTCCAAACAACGTGTGCGAAAACCACTAAATCGCGTACTTGATCCAAAATGGCCGACTTCCTGTGCGACTTTGAACTTGACTCCAAGAGACTTTTTTGTAGGTCCTGAGACACCACATTAGTGTACCAAATTTCGTAATCCTCAGTCAAAGCATGGCTTGGGGCTAATAGTTTTAATGGTCCTAGGGGGCGCTATTTCAGAAAATAGGCCACGCCCACCAGATGTTCACATCAGATCTTTTGGGGGGCCGGACTAGGATCACTCACAAGAAGTTTCGTGACGATATCTTTGGAAATGACGAAATGGGAGGCAAACGTAAGGCCAAGGCGGTACGCCTGAATTCGCCGCGCCACCACAGCCCCGCCCTCTGCCGAAAACTCCCATAAAGTTACGCCAAGCAACCCCCACTTGTCTTGAGTTACCAGCTACAAATTTGTGGTGATTAAGTGAAATGGGGCAATTTGGGACCTTTCACAGTAAAACTTGATCTTTTTGGTCCTGAGGGGGCGGGGCTTGTGTGATGTCATCATCCGACCTTTCAATTTACTTTGTGGGTGGATGACGAATGACCACAGAAAGTTTGGTAACTCTATTCCATTCAGTTATGAAGTTATAGCAATTTAAATATTTTTGGCGAGTAGTCAAACTTCGAGGCCTGGCTCCGCCCCTTCAACATATACGAAAACTCAGAATCCTTATCTCATTTTGTTCGCCCATCCCTTCTGAGCAATTTTACACAATGTTTGAGACGATCGTGCGAAAAATGATCGAGCAATCCAATCAGAAACGGACCCTAAAAAGGGCAAAAACGGCAAAAAATCGCCATTTCAACCCAAAATGGCCGACTTCCTGTTTGATATTGACCATGGTTGCAAGAGACTTTTCTGTGCGGACTGTTGAGTACTACAAGTGTACCAAATTTCATAACTGTACGATAAACTAAGCTTTATGGAGAGGGGTTTTTTTCACTTTGTAGGGGGCGCTGTTCAGCCATTTTCTTTGCGATTTTTTCGGGACCTTTAAAATATCAAATTTTTCACCAGGCCTGACAAGTGTGCAAAATATTGTGAGTTTTGGGGTATGTTAAGGTCCCCAAAAAGCTGTTCAAAGGGGGCACGGAATAACAAAAAATAATAATAATCAGAGCAAAAACAAGAGGCCTTCGCAGCGCTTTCGCTGCTCGGGCCTAATTAAAGCTGCAAGCAGCGTCGTTCGGCCCTCGCAGCGAAGCTGCTCGCCCTCCTTCCGCACCCCCTCCGCTCCATCCCCGACGCTCTCCAAACCCAGCTCCGCGCTTCTCCGTCCTGGCCGGCAGCCGGGGGCACCAGGGAACGTCTGGCGGAACAGAAAGTCAACCACCCCGACACCAGAAACCGTGAACGGCCTCCTCGTCCACACCTTACCCTGACTCAGCATCCCCTCTGAGCCCACCATTACACGTCTCACCACTAGGAGATACTCTATCTTTACCACACTGGTGATGCGATGTTCAGTCTCGGGCAAGTCGGAGGCTGTTTGTGGAAGTTACAGTCAAACGTAAGGTCACAGTGTCACGTCAGAAATCGCCATGGCATCAAAGCCCCTGCCTTTCTGAAAAGCTATCAGATCTGAATGGTCATTACAACATCATGAAGACAGTGCATGACCTTAGTGTCATCTTGACTAAATTAGAGGGAACAAATATGGGCATTTCACCATAAAACAGTTGACTTCCTGTAGTCAGGGGGCGGGGCTTAGGTGATGTCAGCTGTCCACATTGTCACTGTCTTCAGATGTGGTCAGTGATCACACAGACAAAGTATGAAATTGATCTGATCATGCACATGGGAGTTGTTAAGTCAAATAAGGTAATGGCGACTGGTCAAAGTTTGAGGCTTAGCCACGCCCACACCTTTATACTTATTTAAAATCCGACGGTTGAATTTTTTCCTCTATGTCTTAAGAGTATATAGCAGAGGTTTGAAGGTGATCGGTGGAAAGGGCGAGGAGATATCATTCTCCTAATAACGTGTGCGAAAACCACTAAATTGAGTACTTGGACCAAAATGGCCGACCTCCTGTGCGACATTGCGCTTGGCTCCAAGAGACTTTTTTGTAGGTCCTGGTACACTACATTAGTGTGCCAAATTTTGTGATCCTCAGTCAAAGCATGGCTTGGGGCTGACTGTTTTAATGGTCCTAGGGGGCGCTGTTTCAGAAAATAGGCCACGCCCACAAACTTCAGCTGTCCAATTCTATTAGGGGTCAGAGTAGGATCACTCATCAGAACTTGTATGGCGATGTCACAATGACTGAAGAAATGAGAGACAAACGTATTTCCATGTCGTGATGGCGAATTTCGCCATTCTTCCAAAGCCCCGCCTTTATTCGAAACCTGCCAGTACTATAGACCAAGTGACCTCAACTTGTCTGCTGCTATTCGCCACTGTTTGGTGGTGATTGGTTAAAAGGAGTCCAATAGGGAGCTGTGAAAAAAAAGAGTGGCGTGGCGACAGGTCAAAGTTTGAGGCTTAGCCACGCCCACACCTTTATACTTATTTAAAATCCGACGGTTGAATTTTTTCATCTATGTGTTAAGAGTATGTAGCCGAAGTGTGAAGGCAATTGGTGAAAAGGGCGACGGAGCATCACTCTCCAAACAACGTGTGCGAAAACCACTAAATCGCGCACTTGGACCAAAATGGCCGACTTCCTGTGCGACAATGCACTTGGCTCCAAGAGACTTTTTTGTAGGTCCTGAGACACCACATTAGTGTACCAAATTTCGTAATCCTCAGTCAAAGCATGGCTTGGGGCTGTCAGTTTTAATGGTCCTAGGGGGCGCTATTTCAGAAAATAGACCACGCCCACCGGAATTTCACATCAGATTTTTTGGGGGGCCGGACTAGGATCACTCACAAGAAGTTTCGTGGCGATATCTCTAGAAATGACGAAATGGGAGGCAAACGTAAGGCCTAAGTGGTACGCCTGAATTCGCCGCGCCGCCACAGCCCCGCCTTCTGCAGAAAACTCCCATAAAGTGACGCCAAGCAACCCCAACTTGTCTTCAGTTACCTGATACAAATTTGGGGTGATTATTGGAAAGGGCGAATTTTGGAAAATTTCCCAGTAAAACTTGACCTTTTAAGTCCTGAGGGGGCGGGGCTTATGTGACATCATCAATTGACCATTCATTTGTCTTCGGAGGGCGATGATGATTGTCCATAGAAAGTTTCTTTAACTGTAATTCTTTCATTTATGAAATTATAGCAATTTGAATTTTTTTGGCGAGTGCTCGAACTTTGAGGCCTGGCCCCGCCCCTTCAGTATATACGAAAAGTCAATTTTATTGTCTCATTTTAATCGTCCATCGATTCTGTTCGATCTCGCACAATTTTTGAGACGATGGTGCGAAAAATGACCAAACTGTTCAACCAAATATAGACCCAAGAAATGGCCAAAACGGGGTCAAAATGGCCACTTTAGTCCAAAATGGCCGACTTCCTGTTTGATATTGACCATGGTTGCAAGAGGCTTTTCTGTGCGGACTGTTGAGTTCTACAAGTGTACCAAATTTCATAACTGTACGATAAACTAAGCTTTATGGAGAGGGGTATTTTTCACTTTCTAGGGGGCGCTGTTCAGTCATTCTTTTATGAACTTTCACATCGCCAGTGAAATACGTAAATTTCACGCACTTTCAATATTGGGCCAGAATTTGGTGACTTTTTGGATATGCTAAGACCCCCTAAAGGCCAGTCAAAGACGCGGAAGAAAAAAGAAAGAAAGAAAGCGTAATAATAAACGGAGCAGATACAATAGGCCTTCGCAGCTTCACTGCTCGGGCCTAATTAAAGCTGCAAGCAGCGTCGTTCGGCCCTCGCAGCGAAGATGCTCACCCTCCTTCCGCACCCCCTCCGCTCCATCCCCGATGCTCTCCAAACCCAACTCCCCGCCGCTCCGTCCTGGCCGGCAGCACGGGGCACCAGGGCACGTCCACGGACTGAAACGTCCACCACCCTGACACCAAGAAAAGCTAACAGTCACCTCATCCACACCTCACCCTGAATCAGCATCCCCTCCGAGCCTACCATTATATTACATGTCTCACCACTAGGGCATACTTTATCTTTAGCACACTGTTGGTGTGATGACACAGACCAACTTTAGTGCTTTTTTGCCCATATTTATTAAAGTTTTCGAAAGTTAAAGTTATCTAGGGGGCGCTGTGATCAATTACAGAAAAATCCCATTGAGGTCAGCTTTGGTTGACAAGGACAGTTTTCTGTTATTTTGGCATCAAACGGACGTTGTGTGTGTTATCTAAAGCCAGTGAGCTGAAAGGGGCGGAGCTACAGGGATTTGAATCAACAACCACATCAATGTGTTTGGTGCAGTCACGTGATGTCACAAGCCAAGTATAATGCCATTCTGACTTTGACTTTAGAAGTTAATAAAGTTTGAACCCATCTAGGGGGCGTTGTGACCATTTACAAGTAAATGCCATAGAGGTCATCTTTGGTCATCAAAGATGGTTTTCTGTTAATTTGGAATCAATCAAACGTTGCATGGGTCATCTAGAGACAAAAAGCTGTAAGTGGGTGGAGTTAAAGTGAATTGAACAAGTGATCACATACATGTGTTGATTGCAGATGTGTGATGACTCCCACAATGTTTGATGTAGTTTGGAACTTTTTTGCAGAAGTTACAAAGGTTTTTTGTATCTAGGGGGCGCTGTCCCAAATTTAAGAATTATTCCATGAAGAAGTTTGTAGGTTGATGACAGTCATTTGTGTGCAGTTTGGTGTGAATTGCATCATGCATGTGTTATTAAGGGCCTAATATCTGTCAGGGGGCGGAGCTAAAGCAATATCAACAACTTACCACAGGACTGTGGTGGGTGCCATTGTGTGAGTACACATAGCAAGTTTGGTGCAGTTACGACCTCGTCTGTAGGAGTTATTACAGTTTTAATGGTGTGTAGGGGGCGCTGTGGTGACATTACACAACTTTCACCAACGGTGTGTGCCTCGTTGAATAAAGGGCATGATTGTTGATTGCCATGTTCAGTCTCGGGCAGATCGGAGGTTGTTAGTGGAAGTTACAGTCAAACGTAAGGTCACGGCGTCACGCCAGAATTCGCCGTGGCATCAAAGCCCTTCCCTTTCTGAAAAGCTATCAGATCTGAATGGTCATTACAACATCATGAAGACAGTGCATGACCTTAGTGTCATGTTGACTAAAGTAGAGGGGACAAATATGGGCATTTCACCATTAAAAAATAGACTTCCTGTAGTCAGGGGGCGGGGCATAGGTGATGTCAGCTGTCCACATTGTCATTGTCTTGAGATGTGGTCAATGATCACACAGACGGAGTTTGATATAGATCTGATCATGCACATGGGAGTTGTTAAGTCAAGTAATGTAATGGCGAAAGGTCAAAGTTTGAGGCTTAGCCACGCCCACACCTTTATACTTGTATAAAATCCGACGGTTGAATTTTTTCCTCTATGTCTTAAGATTATATAGCAGGAGTTTGAAGGTGATAGGTGGAAAGGACGACGAGACATCATTCTCCTAATAACGTGTGTGAAAACCACTAAATCGAGTAATTGGACCAAAATGGCCGACTTCCTGTGCGACTTTGCACTTGGCTCAAAGAGACTTTTTTGTAGGTCCTGAGACCCCACATTAGTGTACCAAATTTCGTACTCCTCAGTCAAAGCATGGCTTGGGGCTGACAGTTTTAATGGACCTAGGGGGCGCTATTTCAGAAAATAGGCCACGCCCATTTGATGTTCACATGAGATCTTTTGGGGGGCCGGACTAGGATCACTCACAAGACGTTTCGTGACTGTATCTATAGAAATGACGACATGGGAGGCACATGTATGGTCACGGCGGTACGCCTGACTTCGCCGCGTCGCCACAGCCCCGCCTTCTGCAGAAAACACCCATAAAGTGACGTCAAGCAACGCCAACTTCTCTTCAGTTACCTGCTACAAATTCGGGCTGATTATTCGACAGGGCGAATTTTGGAAAATTTCCCAGTAAAACTTGACGTTTTAAGTCCTGAGGGGGCGGGGCTTGTGTGACATCATCCAGCGACCATTCATTTGTCTTCGGGGGGCGATGACGATTATCCATAGAAAGTTACTTTAACTGTAATTCTTTCATTTGTGAAATTATAGCAATTTGAATTTTTTTGGCGAGTGCTCGAACTTTGAGGCCTGGCCCCGCCCCTTCAGTATTTACGAAAAGTCAATTTTATTTTCTCATTTGAAGCGTCCATCGCTTCTGTTCGATGGCACACTATTTTTGAGACTATGGTACGAAAAATGACGAAACTGTTCAACCAAATATAGACCCTAGAAATGGCCAAAACGGCTAAAAATCGCCATTTCAACCCAAAATGGCCGACTTCCTGTTTTATATTGACCATGGTTGCAAGAGGCTTTTTTGTGCGGACTGTTGAGTAGTACCAGTATACCAAATTTCATAACTGTACGATAAACTAAGCTTTATGGAGAGGGGTATTTTTCACTCTTTAGGGGGCGCTGTCGAGCCACTTTTTTATCAACTTTCACATCGCCAGTGAAATACGTAAATTTCACGCACTTTCTATATTGGGCCAGAATTTGGTGACTTTTTGGATATGCTAAGACCCCCTAAAGGCCACCCAAAGACGCGGAAGAAAAAAGAAAGCGTAATAATAATTAAAGCTGCAAGCAGCGTCGTTCGGCCCTCGCAGCGAAGCTGCTCGCCCTCTGTCCGCACCCCCTCCGCTCCATCCCCGACGCTCTCCAAACCCGGCTCCGCGCTTTTCCATCCTGGCCGGCAGCCGAGGGCACCAGGGCATGCCTGGCGGAACAGAAAGTCAGCCACCCCAACACCGGAAACCGTGAAAGGCCTCCTCGTCCACACCTCACCCTGACTCAGCATCCCTTCTGAGCCCACCATTACATGTCTCACCCCTAGGAGATACTCTATCTTTACCACACTGGTGATGTGATGTTCAGTCTCGGGCAAATCGGAGGCTGTTTGTGGAAGTTACAGTCAAACGTAAGGTCACAGCGTCACGCCAGAAATCGCCATGGCATCAAAGCCCCTCACTTTCTGAAAAGCTATCAGATCTGAATGGTCATTACAACATCATGAAGACAGTGCATGACCTTAGTGTCATCTTGACTAAATTAGAGGGGACAAATATGGGAAGTTCACCATAAAACAATAGACTTCCTGTAGTCAGGGGGCGGGGCTTAGGTGATGTCAGCTGTCCACATTGTCACTGTCTTCAGATGTGGTCAGTGATCACACAGACAAAGTATGAAATTGATCTGATCATGCACATGGGAGTTGTTAAGTCAAATAAAGTAATGGCGACTGGTCAAAGTTTGAGGCTTAGCCACGCCCATACCTTTATACTTATTTAAAATCCGACGGTTGAATTTTTTCCTCTATGTCTTAAGAGTATATAGCAGAAGTTTGAAGGTGATCGGTGGAAAGGGCGAGGAGATATAATTCTCCTAATAACGTGTGCGAAAACCACTAAATTGAGTAATTGCACCAAAATGGCCGACCTCCTGTGCGACATTGCGCTTGGCTCCAAGAGACTTTTTTGTAGGTCCTGAGACACTACATTAGTGTGCCAAATTTTGTGATCCTCAGTCAAAGCATGGCTTGGGGCTGACTGTTTTAATGGTCCTAGGGGGCACTGTTTCGGAAAATAGGCCACGCCCACAAACTTCAGCTGTCCAGTTATATTAGGGGTCAGAGTAGGATCACTCATCAGAAATTGTGTGGCAATGTCACAATGATTGAAGAAATGAGAGACAAACGTATTTCCATGGCGTGATGGTGAATTTCGCCATGCTCCCAAAGCTCCGCCTTTATTCGAAACCTGCCAGTACTATAGACCAAGTGACCTTAACTTGTCTGCTGCTATTTGCCACTGTTTGGTGGTGATTGGATAAAAGGAGTCCAATAGGGAGCTGTGAAAAAAAGAGTGGCGTGGCGACAGGTCAGAGTTTGAGGCTTAGCCACGCCCACACCTCTATACTTATTTAAAATCCGACGGTTGAATTTTTTCATCTATGTCTTAAGAGTATATAGCAGAAGTGTGAAGGCGATTGGTGAAAAGGGCGATGGAGCATCACTCTCCAAACAACGTGTGCGAAAACCACTAAATCGCGCACTTGGACCAAAATGGCCGACTTCCTGTGCGACTTTGCACTTGGCTCCAAGAGACTTTTTTGTAGGTCCTGAGACACCACATTAGTGTACCACATTTCGTAATCCTCAGTCAAAGCATGGCTTGGGGCTGTCAGTTTTAATGGTCCTAGGGGGCGCTATTTCAGAAAATAGACCACGCCCACCGGAATTTCACATCAGATTTTTTTGGGGGCCGGACTAGGATCACTCACAAGAAGTTTCGTGGCGATATCTCTAGAAATGACGAAATGGGAGGCAAACGTAAGGCCTAAGCGGTACGCCTGAGTTCGCCGCGCCGCCACAGCCCCGCCTTCTCCAGAAAACTCCCATAAAGTGACGCCAAGCAACCCCAACTTGTCTTCAGTTACCTGATACAAATTTAGGATGATTATTCGAAAGGGCGAATTTTGGAAAATTTCCTAGTAAAACTTGACCTTTTAAGTCCTGAAGGGGCGGGGCTTATGTGACATCATCAATCGACCATTCATTTGTCTTCGGGGGGCGATGATGATTGTCCATAGAAAGTTACTTTATCTGTAATTCTTTCATTTATGAAATTATAGCAATTTGAATTTTTTTGGCGAGTGCTCGAACTTTGAGGCCTGGTCCCGCCCCTTCAGTATTTACGAAAAGTCAATTTTATTGTCTCATTTTAATCGTCCGTCGCTTCTGTTCGATCGCACACTATTTTTGAGACGATCGTGCGAAAAATGACCAAACTGTTCAACCAAATATAGACCCAAGAAATGGCCGAAACAGGGTCAAAATGGCCACTTTAGTCCAAAATGGCCGACTTCCTGTTTGATATTGACCATGGATGCAAGAGGCTTTTCTGTGCATATTGTTGAGTTCTACAAGTGTACCAAATTTCATAACTGTACGATAAACTAAGCTTTATGGAGAGGGGTATTTTTCACTTTCTAGGGGGCGCTGTTCAGCCATTTTTTTATGAACTTTCACATCGCCAGTGAAATACGTAAATTTCACGCACTTTCTATATTGGGCCAGAATTTGGTGACTTTTTGGATATGCTAAGACCCCCTAAAGGCCAGTCAAAGACGCGGAAGAAAAAAGAAAGAAAGAAAGCGTAATAATAAACGGAGCAGATACAATAGGCCTTCGCAGCTTCACTGCTCGGGCCTAATTAAAGCTGCAAGCAGCGTCGTTCGGCCCTCGCAGCTCCGCGCCGCTCCGGCCTGGCCGACAGCCCGGGGCACCAGGGCACGTCTGGCAGAACAGAAACGTCAACCGCCCCGACACTAGAAACCGCAAATGGCCTCCTAGTCCGCACCTCACCCTTACTCAGCATCCCCTCTGAGCTCACCATTAAATTGAATTGTAAGGGTGCGGCGTTACGCCAGAATTCGCCATGGCATCAAAGCCCTTCCCTTTCTGGAAAGCTATCAGATCTGAATGGTCAATACAGCATCATGAAGACAGTGCATGACCTTGGTGTCTTGTTGACTAAATTAGAGGGGACAAATATGGGCATTTCAGCATAAAAAAATAGACTTCCTGTGGTCAGGGGGCGGGGCTTAGGTGATGTCAGCTGTCCACATTGTCATTTTTTACAGATATGGTCAATGATCACACAGACAAAGTTTGAAAAAGATCTGATCTTGCACATGGGAGTTATTAAGTCAAGTAAAGTAATGGCGAAAGGTCAAAGTTTGAGACTTAGCCACGCCCACACCTTTCAACTTTTGAAAAATGCGACGGTTGAATTTTTTCCCCTACGTCTTAAGAGTATATAGTAGAAGTTTGAAAGTGATTGGTGAAAAGGGCGACGGAGCATCACTCTCCAAACAACGTGTGCGAAAACCACTAAATCGCGTACTTGGACCAAAATGGCTGACTTCCTGTGCGACTTTACGCTTGGCTCCAAGAGACTTTTTTGTAGGTCCTGAGACCCCACATTAGTGTACCAAATTTCGTAATCTTCAGTCAAAGCATGGCTTGGGGCTATTAGTTTAAATGGTCCTAGGGGGCGCTATTTAAGAAAATAGGCCACGCCCACAAATTTCAGCTATGTTTGTCTCTTGGGGGTCAAACAAGGATCACTTACAAGAAGTTTCGTAGCGCTATCACAATAACTGAAGAAATGAGAGGCAAACGTATTTCCATGGCGTGATGGTGATTTTCGCCATGCTGCCAAAGCCCCGCCTTTACTCGAAACCTGCCAGTACTGGATACCAAGTGACCTCAAGTTGTCTACTGCTATTTGCCAGAGATTATTGGTGATTGGGTAAAAGGAGTCCAATAGGAAGCTGTGAAAAAAAGAGTGGCGTGGCGAAAGGTCAAAGTTTGAGGCTTAGCCACGCCCACACCTTTCAACTTTTGAAAAATCCGACGGTTGAATTTTTTCCCCGATGACTTAAGAGCATATGGCAGAAGTTTGAAGGAGATTGGTGAAAAGGACGACGGAGCATCACTCTCCAAACAACGTGTGCGAAAACCACTAAATTGCGTACTTGGACCAAAATGGCCGACTTCCTGTGCGACTTTGCGCTTGGCTCCAAGAGACTTTTTTGTAGGTCCTGAGACAACACATTAGGTTACCAAATTTCGTAATCCTCAGTCAAAGCATGGCTTGGGGCTGTTAGTTTTAATAGTCCTAGGGGGCGCTATTTCAGAAAATAGGCCCCGCCCACAAACTGCATCTCTCAATTTCTATTGGGGGTCAGACTAGGATCACTCACCAGAAGTTTCGTAGCGATGTCACGATAACTGAAGAAATGAGAGGCAAACGTATTTCCATGGCGTGATGGCGAATTTCGCCATGCTCTCAAAGCCCCACCTTTTTTCAAAACCTAACAGGACTGGATACCAAGTGACCTCAAGTTGTCTACTCGTATTTGCCAGAGATTCCTGGTAATTGGGTAAAAGGAGTCCAATAGGGAGCTGTGAAAAAAAGAGTGGCGTGGCGACAGGTCAAAGTTTGAGGCTTAGCCACGCCCACACCTTTCAACTTTTGAAAAATCCGACGGTTGAATTTTTTCCCCTATGTCTTAACAGTATAAAGCAGAAGTTTGAAGGAGATCGGTGAAAAGGGCGACGGAGCATCACTCTCCAAACAACGTGTGCGAAAACCACTAAATCGCGTACTTGGACCAAAATGGCCGACTTCCTGTGCGACTTTGCACTTGGCTCCAAGAGACTTTTTTGTAGGTCCTGAGACACCACATTAGTGTACCAAATTTCGTAATCCTCAGTCAAAGCATGGCTTGGGGCTGACAGTTTTAATGGTCCTAGGGGGCGCTATTTCAGAAAATTGGCCACGCCCACCGGATGTTCACGTCAGATTTTTTGGGGGGCCAGACTAGGATCACTCACAAGAAGTTTCGTGACGACATCTTTAGAAATAAAGAAATGGGAGGCAAACGTAAGGCCACGGCAGTACGCCTTACTTCGCCGCGCCGCCACAGCCCCGCCCTCTGCCGAAAACTCCCATAAAGTGACGCCAAGCAACCCCCACTTGCCTTGAGTTACCAGCTCCAAATTTGTGGTGATTAAGTGAAATGGGGCAATTTGGGACCTTTCACAGTAAAACTTGACCTTTTTGGTCCTGAGGGGGCGGGGCTTGTGTGATGTCATCAACCGACCATTCAATTTACTTTGTGGGTCAATGACAAATTACCACAGAAAGTTTGGTAACTCTATTCCGTTCAATTATGAAGTTATAGCAATTTAAATTTTTTTGGCGAGTAGTCAAACTTTGAGGCCTGGCTCCGCCCCTTCAACATATACGAAAACTCAGAATCCTTATCTCATTTTGTTCGCCCATCCCTTCTGAGCAATTTTACACAATTTTTGAGACGATCGTGCGAAAAATGATCGAGCAATCCAATCAGAGACGGACCCTAAAAACGGCAAAAAAGGCAAAAAATCGCCATTTCAACCCAAAATGGCCGACTTCCTGTTTGATATTGACCATGGTTGCAAGAGACTTTTCTGTGCGGACTGTTGAGTACTACAAGTATACCAAATTTCATAACTGTACGATAAACTAAGCTTTATGGAGAGGGGTTTTTTTCACTTTGTAGGGGGCGCTGTTCAGCCATTTTCTTTGCGATTTTTTTGGGACCTTTAAAATATCAAATTTTTCACCAGGCCTGACAAGTGTGCAAAATATTGTGAGTTTTGGGGTATGTTAAGGTCCCCAAAAAGCTGTTCAAAGGGGGCACGGAATAACAAAAAATAATAATAATCAGAGCAAAAACAAGAGGCCTTCGCAGCGCTTTCGCTGCTCGGGCCTAATAAGAAGAAACGGAGCAGATACAATAGGCCTTCGCAGCTTCACTGCTCGGGCCTAATAAGAAGAAACGGAGCAGATACAATAGGCCTTCGCAGCTTCACTGCTCGGGCCTAATAAGAAGAAACGGAGCAGATACAATAGGCCTTCGCAGCTTCACTGCTCGGGCCTAATAAGAAGAAACGGAGCAGATACAATAGGCCTTCGCAGCTTCACTGCTCGGGCCTAATGATAAAAACAACAAGAAAATATAAATCCTGAATAGATTTTAAAAATGCTGAACATACCGCAAGTAATGAATACCACCGATGCGTTTTATTTAAAATGGAATTGCTCGTGTGTAATTTGGTTATTCCACATTCAGTGTTAATGCAAAAATAAGTTTGTTTCCAAATTAAAAGGTTCAAAATTGCATACATGTTGATCAAGAAAATGTGCAAATTTGCCGTCACTTTTTCAAAAAATATTAAGTTTGGCCCGCGACTTCGTCCCAGATTTTCATTTCGGCCCCGTGTGAATTTGAGTTTGACACCCCTGGTCTAAAACATGCAGGATGGCGTCGGAACACACCGACCTACCAGGAGGAGCTGAACAGCAGCTTTAATTCTGATGGGGACATCTTTACGTCCAGGAGCTCAGCAGATGGAGGAGGAGCTCGACACGATAAAACTGCAGGCGGACGAAGGCTTCCTGTTCGTGCACATTAACTACACTTCTCTATTTGTTTTAAAGAACTTTCTCATGCAAAAGGCCCCAGATGTTCTGATTGTGGGTTGGAAATTCCTAGGTTATAAAAAAGAAAAATCAAGCACCGGAGACCCACCTCATGTGAGCCACAATTCGACAACTGCTTCTAAACAATGCCAACATGTGATTACCTGTTATGATAGAAAACACCGGTGGAGAAGAGCCAAGGCGGGTGGGGGTGGGGGTGGGGTGGGGACTGATCTACAGGAATAAAGTGGGATCCTGGTTTACGTGTCCGTTAGAAAACCGAACCCTCGAATGAATTGTGTTCCACACTGCTGCGGCATGAGCCCTTTCATTCTTTCGGTTTGCCTATAGCAGCGTTTTTCAATTAGTGGGGCGCACCACAGACACCCCTTTGGGTGCAGGAGAGCATAACAGCACCATTATGGATGGGTTCCTCACTCTCCAAACCCAACTGGAGTCTAAGCAGAATGAGCAGCTATGCAAGTTTTTAGGTGTAGCCTACAGCTGCAACAACCGGCTTACTACTGAAAACAGATCATGGGGGATTACAACTGACTGGTGGGATTTTATATTTATATTTATTTTAATGATATTTACCATTTAATTATCATGCCATAACATGTGTCTGATTTTGTAAAAAAGCCAAATAAATGTGTTTTAAGTTGGGTAAACACCTTCCTCACTAGAAATAAAAGCCCCAGGGGCGAATGGTGACCCATCCAAGATGGTGGCATGCCACTATGGCATTACCTGGGTGTCTAAGCTCAATGAGAACCAGTTCACCACCTTCAGCCAGACTAATGCGTTTACATGATTTATAAAAACAGACACCAGTCCACTTAGAGCTTACTTCGGTTTACTGATGCAGATGATGTAAACACATAAATCTAGCGAATCAGACCAAATTCTTGCCTTGCAAAGTTTATTAAGTCTGGCTTGCCAAGCTAGTAAACCTACTGACTGGTTAGAGAACAAAGGCTTAAAAAACAAACAGAATTTGATCTGCAAGACTAAAAATGTTTTTGAAAATCAAAAACCCAACAGGTCATGAAGGTTGCTGTTGGTGTTTAACAGCAAAGCTGTCTCAGTCATGAGGAAAACCTACAATTATTCACAAGAATAAGAATAATTATAAGAAAATATAATTTCTATAGCGCCTCTCAAAATAAAAATCACGAGGCGCTTCACAAAAACAAAAAATGTTAAAATATAAAAAAGAATTTAGAAAATGGTTAAAAATATTTAAAATGAGCAAAAAATAGACAATTGTGATTTAAAAATGTTAAGAAAGAGAGAGAGTGAACAGGAAAGAGGGAAATCAGTGGATCCTGAGGAAGGTGGAATAGGTGGGGAGAGCAGAATAAAGAGAGAGTGGTGAAGAAGGTCATACAAAAGCCAGCTTGAACAGGTGAGTCTTCAGCTGCTTTTTAAAGGAGACCACTGAGTCCACTGATCTCAGGCTCAGGGGGAGAGAGTTCCAGAGTCTGGGGGCCACAGCAGCAGATCATCTGTCACCTTTGGCCTTTAGCCTGGCGCTGCACAACCAGTAGGCTTTGATCACTGGACCTCAGGGACCTGATGGGGGTGTAAATGTGCGCCTCGTGATTTTTATCTTGAAGGCGCTATAGAAATTATGTTTTCTTCTTCTTCTTCTTCTTCTAGAGACTGAGAAGATCACCAATGTAAGTTGGTGCTTGTCCATGTAAGGCCCTATAGACCAGAACCAGGATCTTGAAATGAACCCTGAAGTTGACTGGCAGCCAGTGAAGCTGGAGGAGAAGCGGGGTAATGTGGGTGTGTTTGGAGGACTTGGTCAGAAGCCGAGCACAGGCGTTCTGAACCACCTGTAGACGGTTCAGGGAGGTTCTGCTCAGACACGTGAAAAGAGAGTTACAGTAGTCTAAGCGTGAGGAGATGAAGGTGTGGAGAACTGTCTCAAGTTCAGAGCAGGACAGAATGGGACTCAGCTTAGCAACGTTCCTGAGACGGAAGAAGGAAGAGCGAACAAGAGAACTGACATGAGAATCCAGGGTGAGAGCTGGGTCAAAGGTCATGCCAAGATTCCTGACGGAAGGTTTGGTGTGAGAAGCAAGCTGACCAAGAGAGTCTCTGACTTTGGGAACCAGCTTGTCTGGGGCACAGATGAGGATCATTCAGCTGTAGAAAGCTCCCACCATCCAGGTTTTAATAGAGTCTAAGCAGGTGTGTAACAGCTGCAGCTTAGACATCTCATGGGGCTTAAAGGAGATGTACAGTTGGATGTCATCTGCATAAAGATGGTAGGAGATTCCTTTGAAGGAGCTCAACATGTGCTGAAGAGGAAGCAGATAGAGGAGGAAGAGCAGAGGCAGAAGGGATTTTCCTCTGCTGTGAAATTGGTGCTTTTGCAAAGACCACACAGAGATTCAAGTTATTTAAAATTAAAATAAATATTTGTTGTAAGAAAAAATGTAGGAGTGGATATTCCCACTAAAAAAAGCTGCTCTTGAAGGTGAAGGACTTGTGGGCCGGTTAGTGGGCGTGAAGAGCCGGTCTGAAGTCCACTATTACAACAAGAACCTACTAAGTAAACATGCAACACTGCTGAGGTTACATCAGCTCAGACTCAATGAATAACTCGAATGGTGAGCACATAAACCCAAGCATGACTGATGCAGAAGTTACTTCATCACAACCTGCAGCTAAAAATAGAACCACAACACTGGAGCTATTTATAGCTGCCCCATGTCATCTCTGGCTGCTGTTAAGGACAGAGTAGAATCAGGAAGTAGGACACGTAGACTGGATTACACCCTGGGGGTGTAAATTGCATGATACACACACGAAAGAAAAAACCTTTATAAGCAGATAATGTGAAGCTGTATGAAAGGGACGGAGTAAAATGACACTAAACAGGAAGCAGCTGTTTTGCATCGGCCTTTTCCAGGAAAAATAAAATCTTTGAAAGCAACAAACAATAATTCTACATCTGTTAAGACACTGATGTCATAAAGATGAAGTTAGAAACAGCAAAAGGCCTTTTGCATCACTCATCAATAAGGACGACACCCTGGCTCCGCCTCCCACTGACCGATCAGGGAACGGGAACATTTAGCTTTAGGGTAATGGAAGGCAAACGGGAAAGTTCGACAATTACAAAATCAAGATCATGTAAATCAATGAAGTCCTTCAGCCATCCACCCATTAACTGTGTTCGGATTAAGGTTAATATTTCACCTGCCAAGCATTGCCGTTCAGAGCTGTTACTCTGCTGCATACTTTCACTTCCAACACGGGCTAACGTCACTCACACATGTGAGTCGCTCATATTTGAGTGGCTAAAATAATGGGTTTAAAAATGAAAGGATTAGTTGTTAAGCTCAGAGTTTGTGTTCTTAACATGAAAGTCCATCTGAGGGACACACAGGGAAGAACAATGTTTTATTCCCACTTAGTCAGGATGTTGTGTAGTGCTTCCCACACTTGTATAGCGCCTGTCAGAGTAAGGACTCCAAAGTGCTTTAAACTACAGTGTATCATTCATTCATTCACACACACATTCACACTGGTGGTGATGAGCTACCATGTAGCCACGGCTGGCCAGGGGCGTACTGACAGAGGCGAGGCTGCCGAGCACTGGCGCCACCGGACCCTCCGACCACAGCCAGCAGGCAAGGTGGGTTAAGTGTCTTGCCCAAGGACACAACAGCAGAATTTTCTGTCCAGAGCCGGGATCGAACTTGCAACCTTCCGATTACTGGACAACCCGCTCAACCTGTTGAGCTACTGCTGCCCACAAATTTCAACTAAATGTTTTTTTTTCTTCCAACATTTAATTTACAAATAATTTATTACATGTCCACCTCAGTGGACAGCGTGCGTTCTGAATATGAAATATGTTGGCTTACTGGAGTCCAATGGGGGGGGGGGGGGGGGGGGGGGGGGACAAAGGCAATAAAGTCTTCAACAGCTGTGCTTAAAGGGACTTAACAGAGTTTTGAATTTTTATGCTCGCAATTGCCCCCTCAGGCCAAAAGCGTAACGGCAGCTTCAATAGTCGGCTCGTGCACGAGGTGCGTATGCTGTACGTGCACACTCCTTGACGAAAACAACAGCTGAGACAGTCCCGTGTGTGTGTGTGTGTGGCCTGGAGGACAGGAGAACACACACAGCTAATTAATTAAATAATTTGGTTCTGTACCTTTCTCTTCAGCACAGCCGACAAAGGTTAATGATGGGTCAGTCCTCCTGCATGCTCAGATCATTCCCTTCCCTTGCTTGAAAAATTGTTCCAAAGTGAAAGTTGAACCCACATCTTTTTTATCTGTGAATTCAATGCCGTTCGGCGAGTCTCAAATAAAAATTTGGGCGTCTTATTAATGTATAAAATATACCATTAATGTAAAAAAGAAACTAAATGAACTATGTTCACACCCAGAATCAAACCCAGGTCTTCAGCATGAGAGTCAGACATCTTAGAAGGTGAGCTACACTCTAGTAACATTCACAGTATCTGTAACTTTTATATCCTTGATGACAGCTGAAACAACGTCAAACCAAAGAACGGTTCGGAGCGAAAATGGCTATTTTGTTGCTAATTAGCAGGAAATATCTAGAAAAAAGTTCTACAGAAAGTAGCTAAGGGTCCTCAGAAATGTAGCTAGCTTTGTCACTAGGCGTTAGGAACAGCGACAAAGTGGCACTGCCCCTCTCTCTGCTGCTAAAGCTACGGATAGCAAATGCTACGGGCGATGCCTGAGCGTGAACGCGCATGAAGCAGCCTGCTCGACCCGAGCATCTCTCTTTTTCTGTGATTTTACAGAAAAACAGGCAATCACAGTAAAAATGCCAGGGCTCATTCTACAGGACCATTGCAGGAGAATGTATGAAGAAGAAATTTATTATTTCTATACATGTTTTGGCTGTCAAACTTCCATAATGCCCCTTTAATAGCAAGAATAACATAACTATTCTGAGTAGCTGTCCACTGTAGTGACCATTATGCATGAAAGGGTTAATAATAATTTAACAAATATTAAATTCTGCTGTTAAAGGCCCCGTGTGTAAACTTCATTGAAATCATGATGAAAAATGCGACTCTTTAGCGCCGTGCAGTTCAGAGAAAGTATTGCAGCTACGGTGGCCCACTCATGACTTTGATTGTATAATCAATTTCCAACCTGTGTAGCCTAACCCACACAAAGCTTAAAACAAGCTACTCGACCTCTTTAAAAAAGCATTTATATTCATGACTGTTTTATCAGCCTACCAGTTCTGAAGGAAGCAAGCTATTTCTGTTCTAGTTTTAAATATTTGGGGACACAGAATGATGCTCATCTGTCCTTTCAACTATGCTCAGATTCCATTTACAATAAAGCACTCCAGCACCTCCATCTCATCAGGAAATTAAGGGACTTTAATGCCAGGAAAAACATCTTAACTGTGGTATACCATCATTTCAACGTTTAACATCACATCCTGGTACAACTTTCTCACTTGTAAGCACAAAAATAAACTCCAACGGATCACACATCAAGCAGGCAAAATAATGGGTTCACTACAAACCCCCCTTTCCCTTCTGTACAAGCGCTCTGTGATCAGGAAAGTCACACTGATCACAGAGGAACCTTCTCATCCTCTCCACCATTCCTTCAGTCTTCCATCAGGCAGGAGATACAGAATCCCACCGTCCAAAACAGCAATCCATAAGAAATCATTCATAGAATCAGCAATCAAAGTCCTCAACAGACACAGAACTTCAATTCCCGCACACAATTTTATGTGTTTTAGGCTTATATCTGCGTTTTTAGTGTTTTTATGATATTTTATTGTATTTACTGTTCTATGAAAGTGTGAATGATGAAGTGGATGATGATGAGCCCTGTTGAAAGACAAAGTTCTGTTTGGTGTCAGACAATAATGTTGTTCTATTCTATTCTACTCTTGAAGCTGTCACGGTTCACACATGGGGGAGGGGTGACGTCAGCCGGGAGGTCAGGTGTTGCGAGAAATTGTGTTCCCCTGAAATATTCATCCAGAACATCTAAAACATTTCCTGTCCTTAACAGATCGAGTAACAAAAGCTCAGCAATAATAAGTGGAAACAGCTTTTTTCTAGCAGGATGCAAATGTTCTGTATTCCTTTATGATCCGCTCACAGAATATTTATGAAAGTAATCACAACAGCATGCTGGGAAAAGTCAGTGATGAGGAGTGAAATCTAAATGTTATCAGATCTAATTTCTTTGGTAAAAGGAACTTCCATAAATCATTTCGTCCCAGAGAAAGATTTTACTACCCCGTCTTCATTTTACCCGGGGTGTTGTGGAATAGGGTTGTCACGGTAACCGGAGTAGCGGTAAAGCCCGGTAACAAAGTTGACAATAATAATAACCGTCTTGTTTAAAAAAAAAAAAAAATTATCTCGGTGGATTACCGTGGCTGCGGTGTAGGCGCGGTGACCCTTACCAGCCACCGTATCATCTGCTGAAGTTGCCGGCGGCACATGCGCGCTTTGTTGTTTACAACCAAAACTTTCTTGAAGCTAAAGCTGAAATAATGGCCAAAGGAGGAGACGACAGCACTCAGGACATTTATTATCCCTCAAAGAAGACAAAGTGGGAAGGACAGACATCTTTTGGATATCTGAAGAATGCTGAGGGACAGCTGATAGAAGACGGCTATCCTGTTTGCAGCACGTGCAGAAAAAGTGTCTGTGAAAGGCAGCAACGCTTCAAATCTCATGACACATCTGCGTGACCATCACCCACAACTCTGCAGTCAACGCAAGGCAAGCTAACATTAGCGTTTTAGCTAAAATGCGTGGTCCGAGGATTTGGGTTGAGGGAGAATGCAACGAGTCGCTATATAAAGCAGCCGCAGCGCCGCTACCTGCATATAAACCGTGTCACGGACACCCCCATGTTGAAATGACGCTATGCATTACTTTGCTCCCAGGGGCAGATAAGAGTTGGTCTCTCTCCGAGAATAATTATGAATTTAACAATGATTGCTGCCTGATGACATTTTCCCACATCTGCAAAGCTCACTGGAAGGACACAAACCGAGGACAATATTTTCCTGATATAGAGCTCCGGGAGTTGACGTCACTTCTCCCGGCATGCAACAGTTCAAATCGAAACGGCGCCATATTGGCAGGCAGAAGCCCGCAGCTGGACGATTTGTTATTGTCAGAAAACAATCAAATGGGAAATATGGTAGATTCCTGTTGTGCCCCAGGATGCAGAACAGACGCGGACGACATAAGGAATGAGCCATCTACAGGATTCCCCAAGATCCGGAGCGCCGCAAACGTTGGATCATTGTAATAAAACGCGCTAGTGACCGGGCTAAAATGAAGCTGTGGGATCCCGAGAGTAAAGGTTTTCGCTTATGCAGCGACCACTTCATATCAGGTACTTAAACCAACGTTTCCTCAACTGTGTATGGTATTTATTTTAAATGCTTTTATTACGATTCTTAGTGGGCTTCCTAAACTTATTTTGGCGGGGCTTTTTCTGTCTTATTACTCATAGCAACAAGTAAACGTCAAGTACAACGTTGCCTCGTGTTTCTGCGTGCTGCCGTTTACGTGTTTTATGATCACAGCAATTAACCGGCTAAGCTGTATTTAATTTTTAAGCAATGGTTGATCAATTGTCAGATCACACATAAAAAGCACTTTGGATTGCTATTATCTGTCTCACCGAGTCAGATCTCAGACAGATCCTGAGACGCTCCAGCCTGACATATTTATTTTATTCACGGAAAAAAATCAAACTAGTGATTTCTCTTGGCGTTCAGTTTATACATTCAAACAGCACAGCACTCTATTTAAACTACTTACATGTAAATCTGTTATTTGTCCATCCATTTTCATCTGCTTATTCGGAGTCGGGTTACGGTGGCAGTAGCGTCGAGACTTCCCTCTCCCCAGCCACTTGGGCCAGCTCCTCCGGGGAAATCCCAGGGGGTTCCCCGGCCAGGTCCGGTAAGAAGTCCGCTCCGACAGCTTCTGGCGTTTTTAAAAAGTATCCCAGGGGCACGGTAAGGGTCGGAGATGTTTAGTCTATTTAATTTCTGACTATATAAAATGATTTCTTCGGTTTTAAAGTGTGAAGTAAACTCAGACGAAGTAAAATCCAAGCTGATCCCGTTCATGTTCATGTTTACGATCCGTGTTTGTTTACCTTTTTTGCCTGCCAATATGGTGTCTACTAACTGAGAGTCACGTGGGGTCCGGAGCTCTATAGGGATTATTACTCAAGTAAGGGTAAAAAAAAAGTATCTGATTAGAAGGCTACTTGAGTACTGAGTATCATCTGATCTAATATTTTTTAAAACGATGACATCAAACAGACAACAAATAAGAAGTTATGGGCAAATATTGGTATTTTAAAAACTAAAGGGGAAAATGTAAACAAATAAACAACATAATTATAAAATAACAAATTTTAGGCAAAATTTAGACACAAACTGAGGACATTCCCTGATATACAGGGTTTATTTAGTTGTCTGAAAATGTAACACGTTTAAAAAAAATACAGCGATAATACCGAAAACCGTGATAATTTTGGTCACAATAACCGTGAGGTTAAATTTTCACACCGTGACAACACTATTGTGGAATCAAACATCTGTAGTGATGAACTGAATCGTGACGAAGGATCGCTCTGGGGAACAGTAACTCACTTTGGAGGAAGGTTGGGGGGTGAACGTGGTTTCAGCTTTTCCTCTTCCTTCTTCTCCCTGGCTTCTCGAGGAGGACGGATTCTTGGCCTCTCCTTCTCGTCCCGCTTCAGCCGATCCCTCTCCCACTCTTCTTTCCGTTTCAGCCTCTCCTTGTCACGCTCCCGTTCTCTCTCCCTCTCACGCTGCCGCCGCTCCCTCTCACGGTGATCTCGTTCTCGCTCGCGATCTCGATGGCGCTCTCGAAGCTCACGTTCTCGCTCCTGCAGATTAAGTCAACAGTGAAAAATGACGAAAAAAGACATTTTTGCCTCAAATCTGTTTAAAGTTTACAGCTGGAAGTCGCTTTCTACGTAGATGATATCTGACACGCCTCCTGCTGCTACACATGATTTATTTCAAACAATATTTTTTCACAACATTAACTACAAAAAAAGGGATGCTGAGTTTTCCGCAGACAGCAATTAAGACACATGAAACAGAAAATGTCATTTTATCACGTGAAATGACAAATAAAAACAATATGAGGATTTATTTATGAGTTGGGCGGCTTCGGCTTTTATTCGGGAAACTCACAGCGAAGTGGTAGGGAAGAGGAGCTTCTGTGTACTGAACCCGGAAGTTCTCATACTGACCCCCCCGCCACAAGGCCTCCATTTCATAGTCGTAGTACGGGTCAGCGTAGGCGTCACTAGAGAGGAGAAACATGGTTCAGAACGACTCTAAAATAAAGAAAAGTTACATTTGTTTTCATGACCAAAACAAAAACTAAACATCAAAACTTTAAAAATATTTAAATTATTGAAAAAACTAAAGCAAAAATCCCATTTTTATTGGATCCTTCCAGAACCACGACCTTATAGGTAGCCTAAGTAACTTCCGCATCACTGGTCCCCGGAAGAACGAAAAAATGAATGCAAGCCAACAGGGTAAAAAACGCTATTTTCTAGGGTTGCACAATATATCGTGAATATATCATTATCGCGATATCAGCATGCACAATATGCATATCGCAAAGAACAGATAACTATCGCAATGAATGGCCAGCTCAAATGTTTGCTACACGTAATGCATTCTGTCAATCAAACGGGAGCATGATTTTTTTTAAACAAATCAAACAGAGCTCTTCACCTATTTGGCCAATCGGGTGGGTTCTCATTGGTTAGATGCCCGCCCCCGAGGCAGACGGCACTACATTTTGATGGTTAGCAAACACCTGAGTTAGCTTTGTTTAGCTCTTTCTGCTGATTCTGCTTTTCCCAGGACCCACTGATCGCCTTTTCTTGTTCAATTTCTTTTCCCCTTTCCTCACATCTTTTGCATTTCTCATTTTTATGATTTTTTTATTTCTTTGTTTTTGATTATTTTTGTTCCCGAGTTAAGTTTTTATTTATCGCAAGTAATATCGTCACCGCAATATTAATCACTGTTATCGAATATCGCAGGTTTTCCTAATATCCTGCAGCCCTACTATTTTCTAATTCCGCTTGTTTTGTGCCATGGATTTCACATATGATGTCCGTGAATCTTAAAGACACATTTTGATACCAAGAACACGCTTATTTTCAAAACAGGGGGTAATGCCATTTTAGGTTTTGTGTGAAAATAAGTCCAGGACTACAAATGCGCTTCACGAAAGTGATGCCATCAAACCAGTAGCTTTTGCTCAAAAAAACAAAACAAAAACCTTTGCTTAAATAAAATACCACTATGATGGGCACCACAGGGAAACGAAGATGAGGCTTCTTTTTAACACTTGAACTGTGCTTAACACGAGCCGTTAATACGTCACTACCAAACTACAAATACAAAATTAAACAAAAAGAAAAATCAGACTTTCTCTTCCAGCAAACATATTTGCTGTGCTTCTATAAACAAAAAAAAATCAGTGTTTGTACTTCTACCGTGTTCCTATATCGGTCCGTGCATCATGACGTTGCTCAAAGAGTCACATGCACAAATAAATCGGCCATCGTCATTTACAGGACGTAGGATTGTTGGTGGGAAAAAGCGTACAAATCACCCAACCCTAAAATGAACATCCCATAACACAGATGGTCTATAGAACTCAGGTTAAAGTTATATTTACTCATACCCATAGAGAGGATCTCTGAAGTCCACTTCACTGAAAGAGAAAAACAAAATAAGTTGAATAAGTATTGGTATTTATTATTAATTAGGAAAAGTGTTTTTTCTCTAAGGGAAACATGACCCGTGCCCACTTTTTACGAAGCCGACTCAGAACCACGACCAAAACAGAAATATTCCAGGCTGGTCCAAATTAGGGATGCACAGATACCGATACTGGTATCGGTATCTGTGCAGATACCAATACGATACTGGTATCGGTATCGGTAAAAGTTAACCGATACCAGGAACCAATACCAATGCAGCTTGCTTGAAAATGGCTTCACTGTAATTTGTCATTTTTGTTCACCTAATATTTTAGTTTTGTGATGATTTCTATTAATATATTTTACTTTTTATCCACCTCACAGTCTTTTCCTGTTGAAAGCAGAGAAGAAAATAAAATCTGTATTCCAAATCATTGCATTTTTTTGTGTGGTAGAAGTATAGGTATCAGTAATCGGTATCGGCAAGCATTCAGATCCAAGTATCGGTATTGTATCGGTTTGGAAAAAAAGTGGTATCGTTGCATCCCTAGTCCAAATGTCAAGTAATCACATTACAAATGGATTCCGACCCAGACGGAGTAAATATTGTGATGGTAAACGGGTCTTACTCTCTGATGATGCGGTAGCTTCGCTCTCTGAAGAACTCGTTCTCTTTGTCAAACTCTCGCTCGTCCTCTCCAATCGTCACATTAAACCGTTTCTCCTCAAAGTCTGGCTCCTGCTCCTTTCGGATGGTCGCCTTCTTCAGCATCTGACAGCAACAGAAACGAAACAGTCTTAAACACAGATGAGTCTTTTTAAGCTGGGCGGACACTGTGCGACTTTTTCACTCGTAGCACTCAGCTTCAGCTCAAACTGTACGACTTCCTGGCAGGGCAGATCTCACGAGTCATGCGCTCACACTGTACGACCCAGTTCTCGGATGCGACCTGACTGCTCACACTCTACGTCTGGTAGCAACACGTCGGACCTAAAAATATGCTAAAAATAGCCGTATTTACACAACACGTGAGACTTTTTTGTCTTGCCTGTTGTCCTTCGGGAGTGCTGCAGGAGGACACACAGGGATTTATGGGGGTTGGATGAGGAAAACAAAAAAATAAAATAAATCTGTGTTTTGTGATCAGTTTAATTTGACACGAACACGACAAACACGCTTTCTTGACAATCTTTGTGAGTAAAAAAACATTTAGAAATAAAAACGAACAACGTGTGTTATTAGGGAAATAGCGGGCGAGCGGTGATGAAGCATGATTACGCATGCGCCGTGAGCGGTTCTGGTACTTTTTGGGTCGCAGCTGCTCACAGCACTGCTTCAACAGTGCGATACCCTCACGAGGGACGAGCAAAACATCAAACACGCCAGAAGTCCGTGCAAGCTCACGATTGCTGATCGGTAGCTGGTCAAGTGGTGTTAATCGCCTCTCGTAACCCCCTGTACACTACACGACGCTCAGCGCAAAACTCGCCCAGATCTCGTGGATTCTCGCACGAGTGGAAAATCGGCTCAAAAAAGTGAAAAAGTCGCACAGTGTACGCCCGGCTTTACAAGGATCTACAAGTGGTTTGATGATAATAAAGGATGGTTTATGCTACGCATTCGCGATGTCCGCGCGGAAAAGTTGCGTCATTTTGCGTCATCTTAACAACCACGCCTCCGCACGGCCCAAAATTTCCGCAACGCGCACCTAGGAAATTTTCTAACCACGCGGACGGTCGGACGCGGAAAAACATGGCGGACCGGCAAGAACTAGTATGGCAGAGGTTCGTAAATACAGACATTTGTATGCTTCAGCTCTCAGAGATCACCGTGATCAACATGTTGTTAATAATTCCTGGAGAGAAATAGCTCGCGCTGTCGGAAAAGACGAGGACGCTGTTAAAAATGCTGGAATGCCATGTTGTAAACAGTAATTTCTACTTCTACTATGGTGTAGTGTTGGATGCATGCCGTAGAGCTCCATGCTGCCCCCTACAGTTTGGGAGAATATTGGCTCACCGCAGAGACAAGCCGGCCGCATGAACCATAAACGCTGCGAGTTGTGAAGCGCGTTCCAGCCGCGAGCCGCATCACCAAGCGGAAAGTGAATGCGTCAAGCATAAACCAAGCTTGATGAAGGTCACAGGGGAAATCTGTGAGTTCTGCTCATCAGGCTCGTTCAGTTTAGCTTCTGTGAGTGGGGAAATGAGACATCTTTGGGAGGGGTTGGGAAACTGATTGCAAATGAAATGAGAATTTTTTTAAACAAATAAAAGCCTGGTGAGGCACAGTAACATTAAAGATCTAAAAGCTTCATAAATGAGGCACAACCGTTATAAACATGGAGTCACTGTGCCAGCTTTAGTAACTAAAGAACAGGCAGCTGCAGAATTAATGCTTCTCATTTGTCTCATAAAACACGAGAGTTTTTAGATGTCGATAAAAAGGTTTTCATAAACAAACATCAGCTAACCGGGGTAGGGAACATGTCCTGGACAGCTGAACGGAAAAGGTGACGGCACAATAAACTTGCAAATGCAGCGTTTCCAGGCCTATTTCCATCTGGTGTGAATGCGTGACTGAATAAACATTTTAACAGCAGTTTAATCAAACTGGGAGAGCGTCGTCCCAGTTTGATTTGCATGGAGAACAGAGAGAGAGTTCACCTCTTTAGCGTGCCTCAGCCCTCGTTCCCAGGCGCTCTCCACAGGAGGTTCCACAGGGGGAGGAGGTGGAGGGAGTTCCTCCACCGCGGGGGCCGTCTACGACACGGAAACAGACATTTATGGTTTTCAGGTTTCAGATAAACAAGGGAACCCAGCCCCTTGTTGATATTACAGATGACATTCATGATGAGTCACTCCAGCAAGACTCACCCAGGGGTTGTTGGGGAGGAGAGGGTGCGGTCCACCAGGGGGCGCTCCATTGGGTGAAAAAGGGTCCGGCTTAGTGATGAGAGAATAGTTTCCTTTGTCGTTGACTCCGGGATGGATGAACCTGCAGTTCATACCCCAGGTACAGTTTCCTGAGAAGAGACGGAATAAAAGCATACTCCAGGTGAGAGAGCTGCATGAGACCGGAGGATCAACCCAAACTTGTCCATAGGCAAGCAGAAAACCGGAAATCTTCATACAATCTTTAACTTTCTAATAAAACTAAAAATGTTTGCATAAAAACTGGTCTGCAGCAGCGCTCTGACCAGGTTCTGCACAGATGCTCTGACTGGGTTCTGGTCTGCAGCAGCGCTCTGACCAGGTTCTGCACTGGTGCTCTGATCGGGTTCCGCAGCAGTGCTCTGACCGGGTTCTGCAGCGGTGCTCTGACCAGGTTCTGCACTGGTGTTCTGACCGGGTTCTGCACTGGTGTTCTGACCGGGTTCTGCACCAGTGCTCTGACCGGGTTCTGCAGCGGTGCTCTGACCGGGTTCACTCTGCAGCAGCGCTCTGACCGGGTTCTGTACTAGTGCTCTGACCAGTTTCTGCTCTGCAGCAGTGCTCTGACCGGGTTCTGCAGCAGCGCTCTGACCAGGTTCTGCACTGGTGCTCTGATCGGGTTCTGCAGCAGTGCTCTGACTGAGTTCTGCACTGGTGCTCTGACCAGGTTCTGCACCAGTGTTCTGACCAGGTTCTGCACCGGTGTCCTGACCGGGTTCTGCACCGTGCACCGGTGTCCTGACCGGGTTCTGCACCAGTGTCCTGACCGGGTTCTGCACCGGTGCTCTGACCGGGTTCTGCACCAGGGCTCTGACTGGGTTCTGTACTGGTGCTCCGATCGGGTTCTGCAGCGGCGCTCTGGCAGGGTTCTGGTCTGCAGCGGCGCTCTGACCAGGTTCTGTACTGGTGCTCTGATTAGGTTCTGTATTGGTGGTCTGATCAGGTTCTGCAGCAGCGCTCTGACCAGGTTCTGTACTGGTGCTCTGATCGGGTTCTGCAGCAGTGCTCTGATTAGGTTCTGTATTGGTGCTCTGATCGGGTTCTGCAGCAGTGCTCTGACTGAGTTCTGCACTGGCGCTCTGACCAGGTTCTGTATCGGTGGTCTGATCAGGTTCTGCAGCAGCACTCTGACCAGGTTCTGTACTGGTGCTCCGATCGGGTTCTGCAGCGGCGCTCTGGCAGGGTTCTGGTCTGCAGCGGCGATCTGACCAGGTTCTGTACTGGTGCTCTGATCGGGTTCTGCAGCAGTGCTCTGACTGAGTTCTGCACTGGCGCTCTGACCAGGTTCTGTATCGGTGGCCTGATCAGGTTCTGCAGCGGCGCTCTGACCAGGTTCTGTACTGGTGCTCTGATCGGGTTCTGCAGCAACGCTCTGACTGGGTTCCTCACCATCATTAATAACAGAAGTTTGTGAAGCAGCAGACTTTGTGACACAAATAGTACGCCTGTTGTGTCAAAGGAGAACTGTGGAAAAGAGGAAGCAGAGTGAAAACAGGCCAATGGGAAAAATGACGCCACGACAGAATCTGATCTGAGGTCTGATTGGGTCATCATGATTTGACGTGTTTCACAAAGACCCGTTAGTGTGAAGGCTTTACGGTGCTTTCAGAAAGGAAGTGCTCTGGGCTCGATGGGCGAGTTACACCCAGAACACAGGAGAAACGTACCTTTGTACAATACACCTATTATATTCATATGACATATTTTATACGCAGCTGATGATACAGTTAGTTACCTAAATTTCCCATTAAGTTTTAATTCTTTGCCAGATGTTGCATGATGTCATCAGACAAGACATTTTACCGCAATGCTGATTAAACTGGGAAAATGTATTATTACATAAGATTCAGATTCAGAAAACTTTATTGATCCAAAGGGCAATTAATTTGTAGCATACCACAAAAAACAACATTGTACAAACAAACAAACAAACAATGTATATCACTACCAACATTACAGTGCTGTATATCCATCACAATGGGCCCATTCTCAGAGTCCATGTTTCCTTCCAGATTTAACAGTTTAATAACAGAAGGGACAAAAGAGCTGGAGCAAGGATTTGTTTCCCTGAAGGGTACATAAAAACAACGCTCTGTCTGAGGGCATGAGTAGAGTAGCTGACCCAAAATGCATTTAGCCTTCTTTAGTGCCTGCTCCTCCCACAGAGACTGGAGGTCTCCTTGTTTAACTGCAATGATTTTAGAGCAGATTTTTAACAATGTTTTGCAGTTTGTTCTTATTTTCCACCGACAAGCCCTTGTACAAGCATGTGAGGAAGTTAAAAGGCTCTAGATGAAACAGCAGTAAAAGTTGCGGAGAATCCTTTTATTCACATTAAAATCATCCCATTTCCTTAAAAGAGATGCTCTGCTGGTTAAAAAATGGAGTCTGAGTTTGTGTCAAACCACAACTTGTTGTCAATCCAAGAACCAAGATATTTATACTTATGCACCACGTCAACCACTTAGCCGTGGATTACGCTGCTGCCGTGAAGGGACGGTGTGGAGCGTCTAAAATCTATAACCACGTCCTTTGCTTTTGAGATGTTTAAGTCCAGATTGTTTTGATCACACCATTCCAGAAATTCTGACAATGCAGGGCCATGGTTCCTTTCAGATCCAGACAGTAAGGACATCAAAACAGTGTCATCCGAAAACTTAACCAAGAACCTGTTGTTCTGAGTGAGCTGGCAACTATCTGTATACAATATGAACAACAAGGGGGCAGAACACACCTAATATATTTATTATTACTCTTCTTCTTGAAATTCACTCTTCAAATATGTCATGCATTTAAATTAAATCATCTTTTATTTACACTGACGTTTTCTATTTGTTAGAAGTTGTTTGCAAACATCCGGTTTATGAGATTTAAGATTTTAATGCGTTTGTATGAAAATCATTTTAGTAAAGTTCTGTGTTTTCAGTACCTAATCTAGCACCTTTGGTCTCCCACAGAATTCTCCTTAGACAAAAGCTGGAAGCACAATGAAACTGAAACACGAAGCTCAACAGCTCCCTATGCTGTAGAACCTTTCTGATGATTTCAAAGTCTAAAGAAAAACCCTGAAAGACCCTTAAATCTGAAGACCAGGAGCACTGACACCACAGGAAAGTCTCAACAGACCAAGACAGAATCAGGGGATCACTGATGCATCTAATGCACACATCTTTAATGTAATTCATCTGATAATATCAGACATCCAGATGTTCTAAACACAATTCAACTGGAAATAAAAGAACTTTCTACCTTTGATGAAAAACCTGCAGATGGGGCGTGGTCTGATCTTCCTGTCTGAGGGATCTTTAACTTCACCCTCCTCCAAGTCGTCATCCTGCAAATACAAAGAAAAGGTGACATCACAGTAAATCTTAAATCTTGCTATTTTATAGAAACTTATTTGGCAGATGTTTTACTTTTGGTCTTGTTGAATGAGTAAAATTATAACAAATGACTTTTTGCTGATTTGACAACAGCTGATCGGAGCTTCATCTAAACTCCCACAGACTCATTAATGCAGAATGATCACAAACTAAATACTTCATGTCCAACAACCCTAGAAAGTTTTACCTGCTGCTTTTTATGCCTCAGATTTAAACATCAACAATCTATTTAAGCTGAGAAATAGTTGAGCTGCTGCTTTTTTGGTCAAATCTATTGTTTTGTTAGTGGGGCGACGGTGGCACAAGAGTTAAGTGCCCGCCCTGTAATTAGAAGGTTGCAGGTTCGAGCCCCGCTCAGTCTGACGCTGTCATCGCATCCTTGGGCAAGACACTTAAACCCCTTGCCTGCTGGTGGTGGTCGGAGGGACCGGTGGCGCCTGTGTTTGGCAGCCTCGCCTCTGCCAGTGTGCCTCAGGGCAGCTGTGGCTACACCGTAGCTCATCCCCACCAGGGTGTGAATGGGTGAATGACTGATTATGTTGTAAAGTACCTTGGGGGGTTCCAGGACCCTAGCCTATATCAAATACAGGCCATTTACCATCCTGTTGGAGTGGATGTGAGCAACCCTCAAGATTTTGGATCAATCTCTAAATCTGACTGATTTATGGCTGTTTGTCTATGTGAACATCGATTAGCAGCAGCAGCCATGTTGAATGGAACTGACTTCAAAACATAATTACCTATAGGTGACCTAACACACACACACACACACACACACACACACACACACACACACACACACACACACACACACACACACACACACACACACACACACACACACACATTTATAAAAAAAACAACAACAATATGACAGCACCACCTGTGAAAACCACTGAATGCAGCCGATAAAGGGGCCTACAGAAATCATGTCTGGAAACAGCTTAAGAAAACAGAATTGATCAATAAAAGTTCAATCTAAGTAACCACCACCCCATTAAGAAGCTGGCTGCTGGATGAAAACATTTGAGCTGGTGGTGCCTCCTGGTGGCTGAATTTTCAACTTTTGCCAAAACCAAAATGAATTTATCCCATCATTGTGAATTGTATTTTCCAGTGGGACAGCCTTCTTTATCCACCAGGAGGTTGGGACATTGGTACACTTTCATTTATAAGGCCATGCTTGGATTACTACCCACCTCTGTAACTTAATCTCACGGAGAAGTGGAACTTCTCACAGTAACATCGATCAGTGTTAGAGCTACATTCTATGGAACACTTTCAACTAGTCCGCTTGGTGATGCGGCTCGCGGATGGAACGTGCTTCACAACTCGCAGCGTTTATGGTTCATGCGGCTCGTCTCTGCGGTGAGCCAATATTCTCCCAAACTGTAGGGGGCAGCATGGAGCTCTACAGCATGCATCCAACACTACACTAGCCTGGCAAGCCAGACTAAATAAATGTATTGCCAGACTAAATAAATGTATTATTTAGTCTGGCCACGCTCCATTGACGGCTCTCGGTTGTGGGGCGGGTTCTTCCGTTGTCTTTCAAATGATCTCCGCATTCCACCGGACAATGAATGTGACATACTCTTGTTTCACTCTGTTGCATCACCCCACCCACCAGGCATACAGAGTGCCCTGATTGGCCCACAAAGCGGATAAAGCTCTGTGATTTGTTCACTAAGCAGATAGAGCACTATGATTGGCCCACCATTATGGACCAATCACAGCTCTTTATGTGTTTGAAACCCCTCTAGAGAGCTGTGATTGGCTAGCCAGAGTCCTGGTAGGAGCTGCTGAGGTTCCAATGGAGCATGCCTAGACCAAACTTTGCAAAGCAAGAATTTGGTCTAGTTCACTAGGCTAACACTACACCATAGTAGAAGTAGAAATTTCTGTTTACAACATGGCATTCCAGCATTTTTGTTGGCAAAAGGAGATCTGAGAACTCAGGAGATACAAAAATAAAAAGCCTTTATTAGTACATGGCTTAAATTGTTAAAAACATCAATGCCAACGCGTTTCAGCCCTCAGGGCCTTCGTCAGGGCTCAAAATGTTTGTATGCTCACGAATTTTGAGCCCTGACGAAGGCCCTGAGGGCTGAAACGCGTTAGCATTGATGTTTTTAACAATTTAAGCCATGTACTAATAAAGGCTTTTTATTTTTGTATCTCCTGAGTGCCTCAGATCTCCTTTTGCCAACATTTATGTGGATCCCTTGGCTGAAGAGCACCAGTGAGAGCACCAGATAAGATTTCTCACACCCCTGCAGCACTTCCAGCATTTTTTCTATTTGCATTCCAGCATTTTTAACAGCATCCTCGTCTTTTCCGACAGTGCGAGCTATGTCTCCAAGAATTATTAACAACATGTTGATCACGGTCATCTCTGAGAGCTGAATCATACAAATGCCTGTATTTACGAACCTCTGCCATACTAGTTCTTGCCGGTCCGCCATGTTTTTCAACGTCCAACCGTCCGTGTGGTTAGAAATTTTCCTAGATGCGCGTTGCGGAAATTTTGGGCTGTGCAAGCGCGCGGTGGAGGGGCGCGGTTGTTAAAATGACGCAATTTCGCTGCGCGGAGCCGTGCGGACCTCGCGGACGCGTCAAGCATAAACCAACCTTTACATGTCACCAGAACATAACCAACACAGTAAAAGCAGTGTTATACAAAATGGAAGGCCTGTAGTGCTTATTCTCTTACAGTACCAATTGATCACTTTTTTGAG
Organism: Nothobranchius furzeri; assembly: GCF_043380555.1. Classification (NCBI taxonomy): domain Eukaryota; kingdom Metazoa; phylum Chordata; class Actinopteri; order Cyprinodontiformes; family Nothobranchiidae; genus Nothobranchius; species Nothobranchius furzeri. The sequence goes on from NC_091744.1 coordinate 81,994,116, forward strand.
GAATTTATTTGAGATTTTCTGGTTTTTATTAATTGTGCAATAGAAAAATAATAATAATTAGATTAATTGTCTAATTAGTCATTAGAATCGTCGACTATTCGATAAAATAATCATTAGAATAATCGTTTTAAAACCAATTGTTGCCTCCCAGCCCTAGTTGATACCGCCTTCTGTAATTTTGTACATAACATGCTTGTGTAACTGAAACATTTTGTAACTGTAACTTTTGTTAGCTTCTTTCAGAAGAACTTGCATTACTATAAAACTAAACGCATTACAACAGCAAAGTATAACAGTTACAGGCCGAGGACTAAGAGCCAGTGGCCGTAGACCAGTTGCAAGTAAAAACTTTGCTCTTATTGTAAATACACTAAAAATATCAGTTGGTTAGATAAAAATGTCATCAGTGTAATGATTTCCATTGGATTTAGAGCTACATTCTATGGAACACTTCCAACTAGTCGCTAAATTTGGTCAGAATATATAAACTTCTCTTCACTGAGTTGAATTTTGGCTTAGATGACGACCCCCCCGCCCCACACACACACACACAAAAGATGAATTCTTTTTTTAAAGAGACAATGTGTAGTTTTTACCATTAAGCTCTGGAAATATCCATCAAATGTTGTTGAAAATAAATGATGCCCAGTTTTAAAAGAATGTTGGTGTCTTTGTAACATGTAACCATATAATAAACACAGTTTTACACATTTATCTCTTCACTCGTTGCCACCGATGAAAGGGAGTACAGGGGTTTTCCTGGCTCAAATTGAGGCAGAGGTGGTACCATCCTGACCATGCGCCAGCACATGCATATTCTGTGCATTCAACTGCCTCACCTTTTTAAAGGCCAAATATTTTTTCGTTAAGTGTTCTAATCTAAGTTTCTGTTGATTAATAGTTTGACAACGTTTCAAGTTAAACAAAACTGGTTCGCTGCTAACAAATATGAAATAAAATAAAATGATCAGGCTGAAATAACAGACTCATTATGAAAGGCTCAATAATAGAGCATTAGATTGGTGTTTAGTTCCCTTTTTTCCATCTGATATTTATAGTTAAAAATATTCTTAAATATTTGACCTACATTTCAGTAACATTTTAGGTTTGTATTAATAACACTCATCTTAGTCAAAATGACACATAAATATATCCAGTAACATATAATGCATTTCATTAACATGCATTTGTATTGGAAATGGTAATAACATTTCATTTCTGCTGCTAACAATGTAATGGTGGCATGTCTATTATGTACAGTTCATTAATTCAGTTTAAATTATGTTCAAAGATAGAAGCGTTTGTGAGTTATATACTACAACAGCTTGCCGTACTTCCTGCTCCTGTGTGTGGAGCCGACTTGTAGCAGTAATGTGACTCGTATCTGCAGTGGTTCTGATCCGTAGCGCTGCAGGATGCAGAATAAACAGGATGGTGGGGACTTTTCATCTACTTGTAGAGTTTAGTCTTTCTTAGTTTTACAATCATCATATATTTTTCTGTGCACCACTTGATCGTGAGAGTGCTACCCGTTAGCTTTAGCATTAGCCAGTCTGCGTGTAACTGCACTTTTGATCCTAAACTTTGGACTGGTTCAGCCTTTGCTGGTTCCTTTATTTTCCTTCACTGCATCCAGATTTCCACACTGTGTGCCAGTAAAAAGCATTTTTCTTACATGTAACTTACTTTTGTTCAATAAAGATCTGGGTAAAATAGTAATTCAAAGATGTTGCACCAGTGCTACGTTTAAAAATAGACAGTTTTTTTTCGTGGCACTGTACAGCCCTGCTTGGATATGGAAGAGCCTGGGGGAAAATCAGGACGTAAATAGCACCAACCATAGATATGTACCAACTAGCGAGAAAAGCAATTTTTGATCTTTTTCTGCAGCAGTTTAAGTGCTTTTCGGTGCACCGCTGCTGATACAGCGCCCCGGTAGTGACGCAACGCTGCAACTGCAATTACAACAACATCCATATAGCTGGGGGCAGAGTGAAATCAGGCTGTGGCGGCACAAAATTAGCTGGAAGCGGCCGCCACACAAATTTGAATGCAGGAAAAACCCTGGAGTCTGATGTGCTTGTTATTTTGCTGGAGGTTGTGCCCCCATGGATTTTTGACCCTAATGGCCATCCGTTGGTAAGGTCTTACTCGAGCACAAAAATACAGCTTGCTTGCAATGATTTAGGTATGTGCTGCCCCTTATCCCGGGGAAAATACACAGGGGCGGTTCTAGACCAAATTTTCCAGGGGGGCCACAGTGGGGCCAGTATTTTTTCATGGGGGCACAAGAAAAAAAAAATCATAATAAAAGACGATGAACAAGTAAACCATTACTGCATTTGCCGTAATAGTTTACTTGTGAAAGTAAAACTGGCATGTTTTTATGGTACTCAGATAACAATTCTGAATGCTTCACCACAACATGAGACTTGAGTAAAAAAATAATTCTAGTCAATTATTATAGTTTGTGACTTTATTTGAAGATTATATGAACTGTACATATGAAAAATAAACATTCAAACAAATAAAATATCTGCACAATACAATTTGCTTTTTGTAGTCAACACACACACACACACACACGTAAGCAAAATCACTTCACCAATTGTTTTGATATACTCACGATTTTCTTTAACCTTTTTACTGTGTTCCTTGTCGAGTATATTAGCCAATGTTGTGTTAGCTTTCACAGCCCTCTGGTAGTCCCTCCACGCTATCATTGAATCCTTATGCCTTTCAGACTTTGCGTGTACTGAAAACCCACCTCCTCTCTCAGTTGCTTTTTTCCAGTTCCTAAATCCACATGGTGAGTCAAACACACTTCCTGCACTACTTGGTGAGCTAAAATGTCCGCATGCATGACAATAAGTAGAGTCCATAGTAACAGAATATTCAACCCAAGGATGACTTTCATACCAGCTTGGCTGAAAGCTGCGTCTTCTGTCTCATATTAATGTCACTGGAAATGTCCTCAAACTAGGCTGAGTAGGTGGGTCATCCTTGCACTTGCTGATATCTGAAAGAAAATAAATGTTAGCATGAGGATAAAAGTCATAATTAGTTAATTCAGAGTCTTATTTTATCTATTTATTAAATATAAACAACAGAAATGTTGGTCCAGCGTCAGCATGCCTCAAATGCATTTTACACACAATATGAGCTGCAAACACAGAGGGGTTGTTCAACACCCACAAACCTGACGGTAGTGTACACGGTGCACATGACAGAAGATGTCCCTCTTTTTGCTCCTCACTCTCTCCCTCACAGCCTTCATCTTCCTCCTCACTCTCAGGGTGGACAGCCTCTGACCTCTCTGGTTCCTCTCCAACCATCTCCTCCTTCTCTCTTTCATCCTGCTTCTCAGCTCCCTCGTGACTTTCATCCTCTCTGTCTACGCTGTTCTTTATTAACAGCGGTAAAAAAGGACAAAATGCCCCTTTTTCTTTTCATGGCCGCTGACGCTTCCAGTCAGTGCTGCGAGAAAGTCATAGATAAATGAATACTGTAATCCAATCTCAACGTGTCTAAGGCTTAAAATGCAGCAACTTCATTTTTATTTTACAGTTAATGTTACACAGGAAAAACAAATCAGTATTAACTGTGGATAGACTCAGTTAGGAACTTAAAAGTAAATGACAGAAACGCGCGACTACGATCAAAACACTGATGTCAGGAAAATAAACTTTATTGCTTACCTTCGTCTCTTGGCGTCTTTTCCGTTTGGCGTCCTCAAGAACTTATTCGGGTCCCATTTAAACTATTTTTAATCTTGTATTCAAAAATCCACCGGGTAAACAGTTCTGTCCACAGAGTGTGCTGCGCTTTAAAGGCTCCGTGTGAAACGCTGCAGCGCATTAGTTCCCGTCTCCGAGGCGGCGCGGGAAAAAAAAAATTCCGATCTCTTCAGCACAGGGGCCATAACAGGGGCCAGGGCCGGTTCTACAGGGGCCCATGCCCCTGTGGGCCCCCGTTTAAAACTGCCATTGAAAATACACACTGTCACTTTAAACAATGATCTAGCTGACAAAAACACAGGGATAATAGTACATCTGGGGCAATTTTTGTTATTTGGCTCTATTACATGCTGGGGCAGCCAGGTAACAGAGAGAATTTTTGGGCCATTCCCATCTGTACTGGGTTGGCCCGCGCCGGGTAGCCCCAGTCGGCCCCAGCCTGGCCCGGTTGATTCCACACATCCTTGTCTTAAGCCCATGTCGGCTGATTCTACCCACCAATCAGAGGCTTGCTCTAATGGAAGGTGTGAATTTGCTGTCAGCAGTGGGTGTGTTGGCCCTGGTCGGCCTGAAGCAGACCCCCTCGAGAAGAGGGCTGAGAATGAGCCTTGGTTGGCCCGGAAAAATACCAGGCCACCCAGATATGTAAACAACCTACGCTACCCGGCCCGGGCCGACCCGGTACAGATGGGAATGGCCCATTTGAAACCTAATGGTTCCTGGTACGGACCTCAAACAGAAAGTAATGGTTCAAATGTACGGTGGTTTGTTGCTCTGACAGCTCTCCCTTAAACAAACATGAAATGTTCCAAAGTTCACAAAATACCGACATGTTAGACTTATGGACCCAAACTTACTCAATCCCTAAACAACTCAGTAAATCATCTGAGGAATTTACCACACACCTGCAAACAGGTGAGACTTCCTGTTCCCCACTCAACACGTGACGCTCCACCCACTCGTCACTGAATACCAGCTCTGAAATCCACTTGCTGTTTTCTCCTTTCACAATTGTTTCTCTGCTTGAATCAGGTTTTTCTGAATAAACATTTTAGATCACAAAATGTTCAAACTAGAAAAATAACAAGAAAAAGTGGAATTTGGGAGGCCAAACGAGCTCTAGATAGTGTTTCAGATGAAGTTCATAATTAACTAGCTTTATTGAAACGGTTATTTAATGAACTTGAACTTCCAAACCCTTTAGCCTTTAAATTGCATAAATAAGTAGTCAAAGATGACTTACGTCAATCTCTCCTTCATCGATCTCTCCATCATCTTCCTCCTTCTTCTTGTCTCTGAAGGAATCCCTGCGGAGCCTCTCAGGTCCTTTTGACTCAGCAGTTCTCTTTGACTCGTTGTCTCCCGGAGATGGAGGAAGGATTCGTTTCATCTCCTTTTTGCTCTCCTCCTCCTCTCCCGCATCTCCCTTTGTGTCGTCTTCATCTTCCTCTTCGTCGTGCGCAGGGATACTGGGCTCTTCTGGCACCTCTTCGTCATAATCCAGCTCATGTTCATCCAACTCACGGGAAACTGAGGCAGAGTCATCTTTCATCTCCCTCACCGCCGCAGCTCTTCTCCTCTCTTCAGCTCTCATTTCATCCTCCTCAACTAGGTTTTTATCTTCATCTTCCTCCTCATCGTCACCCATTTCAGTTGCTTCTTGTGCGGTGGAGACATCATTCCTATAATCGTCATATCCATCCTCTCCATCCTCTTCAGAGTTGTTGAAGTACTTGACCTGCTCTGGCTCTAGGTCAGGAGACTGTGGCATGTCGATAACTCTGTCTTCATCTTCATCTAACTGCTGCCCTTGAGGAACATCATCATCTCCCTCCATTAGTACAATGGTCTCATCCTCTTGTCCCATTCCTTCTGTTTCTACAACAGGATGCTCATCCTCTGGATCAGAGACAAAGTCAGGGACCACCTCATCCTCCAGGTCCAAGCCTCCTCCTCGGCCCTCCATTGTGTTATCCTCCTCAGACAGACCTCCATTTTCCTCCTCTTGGAGTAACTCGCTATCTGAGACGACCCTATCGTCCTCTTCATCTGGACACTGCAGCAACTCACTGTCAGAAAGGCCCTTCTCCTCCTCCTCCTCTTCCTCTGGTGACTGAGGAGACTGCCTAGGGCTTTCAGGAGTATCCATTGAACAGTGTTCTGGTGACAAAAGGAAACATTTTATTTTATTATACAAACAGCTGTAATCTAGAAACCACACTGAAAGCAGAAACAATGATCAGCCATAACATCTAAACCACTGACAGGTGAGATAAAAACTCAGGCAGTGTAATTAATCCAACAGCAAGAGAAATTTCTGGGGGCAGAAAAAATGGATGATGCAAGGACTTTGCTGGCTTAAAAAAAAGAACCAGACTGTGATGTTTAGATGGCTAGGTCCTAACATCAGAACTAAAGCTCTGTGGAATGGTTCTGGTCTTTAGCATTCAGGAACAGCAACAGGTGGTCCAAGAAGGAAAACGGCTAAAGTAGATATTCAATCATGGGTAATCAAAGATGCACACAGAGACGTCTTGCCCGTAAACAGGAGAGATGCTGCGGCTCAAAGAGATGAAGCCTGTTGAGTTTAGGCCTACATCCTGAAATTCAGAGTCATCAGATATCAGTCCAATGGAGCATCTGGGGGGACTTTTGGTTAAAGAAGACACACAAAAGAACATCTTCTGAGACGAATGATCTGCTGCTGACAGTTGGAGACAGACTGCACAACGGACATTCAGGTCAGGAGTGGATTGTGACAGATGCAAAAACACTGAATATCAGACAGGTGGTCGTAATGTTATGGCTGATCTGGATTTTTGCCTCTCTTTTTCAGAGCTTGCTGCCTTGATCTGTACAGGTGAGGTAAACATAATATACAGAATGAAATTTTGAAAAAACAGATCTAGAATTAGTCTACATCAAAGCTGCACATGCTAATTTTGATCACGTGACGTTTAACAACAAACAAGTTATATGATTGCTTTAGTCTTATAACAGAAGGGTTAGTTATGAAGGCCAGCTTCCGGCGAAGCTACATCACTACTATTCATAACTACTCCAGTAAACCCTTTAAACCACCGAGTCTGAGTGGGTGTGTATGGTTACATGTCTGTCTGTCAGTGCTTCACAAGTTATCCTGCAGCGAAAGAAGGTTGCAACACTTACAATAGCTGGTCGCGCTAGATGGCTACTAGGCCCAGAAATCGACTCGCAGACAGCGGTCTAACCGAGCACAAACCGTCCGCACCGAAACGCAAACCTTATCCAACATAATAAACAGTTAAACTACTGAGCTCAGCGACTTAAATAAGGCACCACTGTCGGTTCAACTGCGAGCCGATTCGGCGCAACACTCGCCATCTGTCCCGTTAACAATGTAGCCTCCCTGAAGCTAAGCTAACGGCTAAAGCTAAAGAGCACACATTTCTCATTCACCTGGCCGACCGGAAGCTCTTTACTGACGGCGCTGCTGTGTTAACGACGACCCCCTCCCACTGACCACGGTAAAAGGTCAATATTTCACAGTTTAATTCAGCCGCTGTGGCGGGGAAAAGAACTGAGACTGTACGGCGCACGAAAAACGGCCATTACCTCAGCGTCATTAACAAACGACAAACCGGGGCAGGAGGAGGCGGAGGGTTACGAACGAGCCGCGTAGAGTGACGGCAGATCTGAGATCAGTTGTTGGTCAAGTTCTGAGCATGGTTCTGAGTTTAGGATGAGAAGACCCAATCTGATTCACGATCAGATATCTGACTATTATTATATTATATTATATTATATTATATTATATTATATTATATTATATTATATTATATTATATTATATTATATTATATTATATTATATTATATTATATTATATTATATTATATTATTATTAGATGTAGAATTATTTAAAATATTTAATAATTTTTTCTTTATTTAAAAATTATTTAATTAATTCAAGAAACTGATGACAGTGTTCTGAAACTATTTTTAATATATCCAATAAGAAAGCCGTCGTCATCGTCTTCCTCCGCTCATCCGGGTCCGGGTCGTGGGGGCAGCATCCCAACTAGGGAGTTCCAGACCATCCTCTCCCCGGCCACCTCCAACAGTTCCTCTGGCAGGACCCCAAGGCGTTCCCGGACCAGATTGGAGAAGTAACCTCTCCAAAGTGTCCTGGGTCGACTCGGGGGCCTCCTGCCAGCAGGATATGCCCGAAACACCTCCCCAGGGAGGCGTCCAGGAGGCATCCTGACCAGATGCCCAAACCACCTCAACTGGCTCCTTTCGATCCGGAGGAGCAGCGGCTCTACTCCGAGTCCCTCCCGAATGTCCGAGCTCCTCACCCTATCTCCAAGGCTGAGCCTGGCCACCCTACGGAGGAAACTCATTTTGGCCGCTTGTATCCGCGATCTCGTTCTTTCGGTCATTACCCAAAGCTCATGACCATAGGTGAGGATTGGGACGGAGATCGACCGCTATGCTATGTGTCAAGGTGAGTCCGACTATATCTAGCCGGCACCGCTCAACCTCTGCCACAAGCTCCCGAGTATAATAGATTTCTAGAAGTACAAGTAAATTGGTTGAAATTATATGAGTAAGCAGAAGGTGAAATTTAAAATAACTAATTTGTGGGAAACAATGATAGATAAAATGAACAAATATTAGTCACTAAATAAATTAGTATTTACATAAAGACCAGTCTAAAAGTTCAATAAAGATAAACACATCTTATATATATATATATATATATATATATATATATATATATATATATATATATATATATATATATATATATATATATATATACATATACATATACATATATATATATATATATATATATATATATATATATATATATATATATATATATATATATATCTGTGGCCTTTCTGCGTGGAGTTGCGTGTTCTCCCCATGCATGCGTGGGTTTCCTCCGGGTACTCCGGTTTCCCCCACAGATCACAACATGCCCTATAGGTTACAAATTGTAAGTCTCTTTGGATAAACGCGTCTACCAAATAAATAAACAAAACATAAACACACATATATATACACATAAAGCTTTTTTAATGAGTCACACCAGAGATGAGGAACATGAGTTTGTTTAAAAAAATCAGTTTTCTTTTTGAACAGCTTTTCCACAGAAGTAAAATCAAAAAAGAGTTTTATCATTTCTTTGGAAAGCTTCTTTCAGAAGACCTTAGTGATGTGAAGCTTTGAGGGATACAAGGAAACTAGATTTTTAGGAGTTTATAGACCCATGAAAAATCTTTTAAATCTATCCTAAAGTAGATGAGTATCCAAGGTGGGGCCCTATTTCTGCTTGTTTTATTCTCAGCAGCTGAGTTGGAAGATTTTGTTCTGAAAAATGCAAATTTTGTAAAAAAAAATATACAAAGCGTTTATAGACACGAATCTGTGTTAAAGTAAAAAGTGCACAGAAAATAAACTATAAATCTCACTCTAGGTCCCCTTTAACCATTGAATTTCCAGAGCAAAAACAAAAAAGCACTAAAAATCTTCCATTTGTACAGTTTTGAATTTGGGGCAATGGTAACAACAATAATTTAAAAAGGAACACTTTAAGTCAATATTATCATGAAGTAATAATATACATTTCAACTGAAACATCTCCATATATTTTCGATTTTTTTGTTAGCAAATTTTTTAGTTGCACATTTTTGATAAAAAATAAAACGCGCTACCAAGATGTTGACCTGCCAGTTGCTTTTTCAAGTCGTTGCCACTAGATGGCGACATTGACTTTGCTCTAAATGGCTGCTTTGCTTCTTACAGATGAAAGAGTTTATAAAAGCTCGTGGCCAGACATTCCTCTCCAACCCTTTGGAACATTAATAGAAATAATTTCTACTTAAAAATGAACAAAAGGAACACCACTTTCTTTAAGTTGTAATTAAGTGTGTAAATGGCCACATTCTGATAAGAAATGATAGATGCCTATTAGAAGTTAACTTTTTTTTATTTTTGCATACAATCAGGTAAATCATCTAAATTCACATAAAAAACTATACATTCAAATGTATGTCAAAAAATAAAAAAGGTCCATCGGTTGGAAGAAATAAACTATATGCAGATCTGTTCTCTAACAATCGAAATACTTTAATAATACACTATTCATTTTTGTTTACAGGTCTGCAGATTCTACTGCTTTTGTTTATTGGATCTGTTGTGTCATTCAGAAGCCAAAGGGTTTGTGCAGGCATGCATTTAAAGTGTGTCTAACACACAAAGCAAGAAACATCCTGCAGGTAACAGTGTGCATGTGTGTGCGCGCGTGTGTGTGTGTATGTGTGTGTGCGTGTGCGTGTGCGTGTGTGTGTGTGTTTATGTATGTGTGTGTGTGTGTGTGTGTGTGTGTGTGTGTGTGTGTGAGTGTGTGTGAGTGTGTGAGTGTGGAGTAAGAGTTGCTTCTGTTAAACATTTGAGGTCTGACAGCAGTGACGAACTTTGGCAGAGAAGCCACAGGGAGGCCAAAACATCAACCTCGAGAAGAGGACACACTCAGATTCCTCCTAAAATTTTCAAAATAAAATGTTCAGTTTTGTTTTGGGTGTCTGTTGGTTTTAGTTTCTTCACAGAAGCAAATAAACTGAAGAAAGGATGGAGGGTTGAGACGAGAGATTCACCAGTCCCTGAAATCTGACCGGCCCCTATTTCTCCATTCAATCCCAGATTTATTATTATTATTATTATTATTATTTTATTTACAGATGAGTACATGTTTACAGTCTTTTTTTACAACAGTGAAACTCAGAAAGCAAAAGCAAAATCCATCTTTAAGGTTTATTTAATAAAACAATTTTGAAATAAGTAAAAAAATTCTTCTTCTTTTAATTAATAAATTATCTTTGATTTAATTTGATTTGATTGATTCTTGACTGCAGGAAGTAGCATGTTCACCACTTCACACTCCACTAACATTTTACAGTTAAGTTTTAACACCAAATGTTGACCGATGAGGGTCCTGGATCCTTGTGTGGCCCCCAAAAGGCCCCTGGATAGGAAAATTCTAGATTCACCACTGAGTTGACCAGAGATGATAACAATACCACTACTGCCACTGATAATAATAATAATAATAATAATAATAATAATAATAATAATAATAATAATAATAATAATAATAATGGTAATGATATTATCATCAGTGGAAATTGACTTGTTTATAAATTGTAGAAATAAATATTTAGTCAGTTTCCATCAGGAGATGGAACCAAACGGAGTATTGTTGACAGTTTAACAGAACTCTAAATCCGCTGAGCCACTAATACATGAAAACACTTTAACAAACATTGGTGTCTAACCGCCCGCTGACACCATGTGGGTCTAAAGCTGATGCCTGACATTTGTAGAATACCTGCAGCTCGGTTGAAAACACCTCTATTTACGTCTGAAGGGCAGACGACCTGCGGTGATGGATTTGAAGAGAACTGGATCCTGAAGTTGAAAGGCAGCGACGTCTCCCGTTTTCACTTCTGGGATTGCTTTCACTCATTAGTCTCTCCCCTCTGTAGGCTTCTGTCAACAGTTTAACACTTCAGTCATTAATAACCGAGGCCACTGAGGAAATATTTTTAGGTATTTGTTCCAGATCGTTTCTTCACACTGTGGAGCTGCAGTCTGGCCTGCACCGTCATCCATCACTCCTCGGGGTCTCGCATTCCCTCGAGGCACCTGCTGAGCTCTTCAGCTTCAGCTGTTTGGATTGAGAAGAATAATCAGAGCAACCTCTCAGATGCAGCAGATGGAAGAATCAGAGGTAAACAGAAAACTGTCCGGTGTGTCCTTCAGCCTGAGTGGTGGGAGAAGGTCTTTTTTTGTTCTGACTGCAGATCTGAGACGATCGGTGCTGCTCAGCGCTGAATCTCTTCTCTGGAGAACATCTGCTGGTGGCACTTTTATGTGGAGCTATTTATCTTTTTGTTAATCCACCGAGGGCCGATGTGAGACAACTGCCCCGTCGGTGGCTTGTGGAGGCATCTCCTGGTTCAAACAGCAGAGATGCTAATTATCTCACTGTCTGAGGTCCGACTTGACAGATGGACCATCAAGGGGATTATCTATTAGCAGCTGGCCCAACGCACATGGTAGTCCAGCTCTGCAGACCTCCGTTGACCCGGTGATGTGTCTGTGGGACGATCTGAGTCGAAACGTGACTTTTTAACTCAACTGATGCATGATGGATGGAGGAACCGCAGAACCGGTCTCATGAACTCCAACAGGTCAGTGTGCTTCTGACAGCCTAAACCCATGTAGTCCAAAAATCTCCTTGCAGGACTTGAAAGGACCAGATGGAGCGAGCCAGTGGCTTGTTTCTGAGCCTGGACGAATAGTTTCCCCCATGCAGCTTTTGTTGAGTTACTGTAGGAATCATCAGGTGTAGAAATGATATTTTTGTTTTTTAAAATAAATAAACGATGGCATTGTGATGTTTTTTTGGAGTATTCTTATGAGTTAAGGCACCAAACAAACAGTGAAATAAATGAATAATGGCCATTTAGTTTTCTGTTTGTCCCTCATTGCTTAATCCAAGGTTTTACTTGTCGTTGCACAAGAACTTCTTAAACATAAAAAAACAAAGTTAAATGTCTGCTAATGGGCCCTCATTATCCTAAAGGTGGTTATTTGTTGTTTCCTTATATTTCAGTGAGTCATGTTGGCATGCAGCTCCTCACATTTTAGATATATTTTAATAACATGAGTTTATTAATGATGAACCAACTCTTGGTGTATTTAAGAGCAAATAAGAAATAAGAGTGACCTGAGTCTGCTTTTCTGAGGAGCAGTGGCAGCACCATCATGTGACTTTACAGAGCGTCTGGATTGGTTCTCTGATTCAACAAAACTCAAAAGATTCTAATATGAGGATAAAAAAACACGTTATTTATTTTTTGGTTAGAAATAGTATTTTTATCTGATTTAATGCTCTGTTTTGTGAGTGACTCTGCGTTCTTTTAATTTCCACCTTAAAACTTTGAATGATCCTGCTGTTTCATTCTGATGAGAAATAAATAACTGGTGCTTTTATTCTGAAATCCCTAGCACTGCCTTGTGTGTGTGTGTGTGACAGCCCTGAGTCAGTAGTAGCAGCGCTCTGTGTGTGTGCACATCATATAGACAACAGTTAAAGCATGGCTCTGCAGCCTGGCAGCTCCAAACAGCGACCGACACGCAGGAGGAGAAATTTATTCTTACTTTCAGATGACAAACGGGATTAAAGGAAATTCTGGATGAAGCTGAAACCCTGCAGAGGCTCCCAAGGTGAGTTTATTTCATTCTCCTTGGACAGCGATTTAGAAGTTTATGGCCAGTTAAAGGCTGAAATATTTAAACAAGTGGAAACAAATGAAAAGCAGCTTGATTTTATATTTACTGATTTGTTAAATAGGAACAAAACAGTTTTCTGCCATTTCCAAATTTCAGAAAATGTGTCGACCTTAGAAGATTCTGTTAACGACTGAACAAATAAAATGAAGCGGTGGCTTTCCTTGCTTTATTACAGACTTTGTGCTCATTGATCAGAGCTGACTGAGCAGCCAGCTGCCACCGTGTCACTCAGCTCTGATCAGAACAGCAGCTGCAGGTTCACAAACCCTTTTCTGGGATTGCCGCGTCCGCTCGCTCGCTCCCCAGAGCTTCTCTAACCAGATTTTATTCCTGGGAACTTAAAAAAGCCTCGTTAATCAAGCAGAAATTAAAACCAACTCCATATTTATGTTTGACTGTAAATAAACTCCATCAAAAAAGCATCTTGGTGTCATTTAAAGATTTTTGCTTAGTAAAAAAGCAACAACCAAAACTGCAGAAGTAATCCAAATCTGTCTCCCCTTTGCTGAATTATAGCAGATTTTCACATCTTTACTTAAAAAAAAACTGCCTTTTAACTTTAAAATGACCAAAATGAGTTTATTTCTCCAATCAAAGCACTCAGATTTTCCAAAAGTCCTTTAGCTTTACATCTTAAAACACAAACATCTCATAATTTAGTCTGTTTTTACCTCATTTCACTCAAACAGGCAAACAAATGAATCAATGTGAGCAGAAAACTTTCTTATGTCTTATAAATCCACAGATTGAGTCCATTTTTTAAATCCTGAGAGATTGTTTGCTTCTATATTTGACGTTGAACAACAAGTTTCATGGTGAGAGTAAAGAAAAGCAGCTTTGTGGTGTTTGTTTGCAGAATAGGTAATCACGAGTGATGCAGTCATGCACTAAAGCTAAACACCTGCTGTTGTGAACAACATTCAGCTGTTTTATCTCAGTCTGATTCTCAGCATCAAGATTAAAATTACAAACTTGAATAATATTCCCCACAACCTCTGGCTGCAGCATGAGGGATTCACGTGGAAAAGATCTTTTCTTTATTTGGAACAACAATCCTAAAACGATAAATTAAAACCTCGGATGGACGACAGCAGAAATCCCGCTGGGATGTTATTTGTTCAACAAAAACTAAACCAGAACACAGAAACAGGAAGTGAAAATCTGAGCCCATCCTCTATGGAATTCTCCAAAGTGGCACAAGAGGCCATCTGTTCGACAGCTGAAGCTCGGACCGAACCGGGTCACGGAACGGGACGGTGATCTTTAACAGAACGGTCCGGTCAAAGCTCAGACAGGCTGATATGCTGGACCTTCAGAGACTCGAGCAACAACAAACCTCAATGACCTGAAGCAGCGTAGTGGAGACGAGTGAACCGGGCAAACGGAAGTGATGCCACCGACACAGGCAAACTCCGATGATGGCTAGGGCACTAGCTGGAAAAAGTCAGATAAAAAAAGTTTTTTTTTTTTCACTAAGCTGTTAAAAACAGTGTTGGGAGTAAAGCTTGGTTTATGCTTGACGCATTCACTTTCTGCTTGGTGATGCGGCTCATGGATGGAGTTCGCTTCACAACTCGCAGCGTTTATGGTTCATGCAGCTTGTCTCTGCGGTGAGCTGATATTCTCCCAAACTGTAGGGGGCAGCATGGAGCTCTACGGCATGCAACCAACACTACACCATAGTAGAAGTAAAAATTACTGTTTACAACATGGCATTCCAGCATTTTTTAACAGCGTCCTCGTCTTTTCCGACAGTGCGAGCTATTTCTCTCCAAGAATTATTAACTACATGTTGATCACGGTGATCTTTGAGAGCTGAATCATATGAATTTCTGTATTTACGAACCTCTGCCATACTAGTTCTTGCCAGTCCGCCATGTTTTTCCGCATCCGGTTGTCCGAGTGGTTAGAAAATTTCCTAGGTGCGCGGTGCGGAAAGTTTGGGCCGTGCGGAGGCGCGGTGGAGGGGCGTGGTTGTTAAAATGACGCAATTTTGCCGCGCAGAGCCGTGCAAACCTCGCAGACACGTCAAGCATAAACCAAGCTTAATGCGGTACAAAAGTAATTAATTACTGTAATGCATTGCTTTTTGCTTTAATGCGGTAATGTAAGGCATTACAGTGAAACAAAATGGTAATATTTACTCGGTACAATTGTCAGTAACGTGCTAATTACAAAGCATTTTTAAACCCAGAATCAAGATGCGTTTCTTAAAAATTCCAGTTGCTGGAAGCCCGAAAAAAGATCCAGTATCTGCATATATTACGTCATTTATGGACTCAGCTTTGCGGGCAGAGAGGACGTAGCGGTAACGGCTCAAATACTGCAGCTGCGTCCTGCACGCGGCCGCTGTCACATTCACAAAATCGCTCCACTAAAACAAAATAATTCACTTGCGATCGTTCATATCGGCGCATATTCTCTGGTAGTTTCTGTACTTTTTTGACGTGCTTTGCCTCAGCTGAGTTCCTAATCTGTACCCCTGTGATTTCAACTCATTGCAGCTGGAGCGCAGCGCATGTTAAGATCCCTTTGGCTGATTAGTTAGAAAGTAGGAAATCTAGGAAACGGTTTTTCTGGAAGACGGAGAAAAGATGCAGCATGCAGGAAGGTTAGAGAGAAAGGAAAGGAAATTATTCAAATAAAATCAAGAAAACAAAACAAAAGTACTTGAAAAGAAAAAAATTAGGTAGATTTATCCCCAATACACATTTTTACCAGTGAAAAGCAATAATATATAAGCATTTAATTTTTATACATGTGATAGAATCAGATCACCCTCGTCAGTCCCACATCCAGGGCCGTATCAAGGCATTTGGAGACCAAGGCTAAATTGGCTTGGAGCCCCCACCACCTCACTCCCTGCTCAGTTAATATAAGATGACAGCGTGCTGAAAGTACAGTTTGTTGTTGCTTTTTTTAAATAAACAATCATTCTAAAGAACTGTTTTTAACAGCAACACTAGCTCAGACACCACATCACCTTCCACTGGATGTGTCATGAGTTCAACGGGTGTCAGATTACCAAATTCATACTGAAGTTGTTTTGTTAAAAGTAACTTAGAGTAATGTAAAAGTAGTGTAATGCCTTACATTTTAAAATCAGTAATCTTGTAATGTAATGAATTACTTTAAAATGAGGGTAACAAGTAATAAATAATGCATTACAGTTTAGACGGAACTTGCCCAACACTGGTTAAAAGAGAGCAAAGTAATGGATTAGGATGTAACACTCAGAACAAACATAAAAAAGAGTGGACCAGAACTCCTCCACAACCATGTGGGAGGGATGAGGCCAAGCAGAAGACGATTCCTGATGGATCCTCCTGTCGGATCATCAGGTGGAGTTAGTTCAGCCAGTTAAAGACCTGATTATACAGAAATAGAATATCTTTAGTTTTTACTTTTAGCAAAACATCATTTTTCTTCTTCCACTTAACGCGGGACTCGGAGGCAACAACCCTCAGCAAGAATTCCTTTTCCCAGCCACTTCCTGCAGCTCTTCTGGTGAGATTCCCAAGGCATTCCTAGATCAGCCTCCAGAGTGTCCTGGCTTGACCTCGGGGTCTCCACCTCTGGGAGGCATCCTGGCCACAGGAACCACCTCACCTGACCTCTCGATGTGGAGGAGCAGCGGCTGGAGCCAGAACCCAGGCTCGGCGCTTTATGGGCCATTCCCATCTGTACCGGGTCGGCCCGGGCCGGGTAGCACCGGTCGGCCCCAGCCTGGCCCGGTTGATTCCACACATCCTTGCCTTAAGCCCATGTGGGCTGATTCTACCCACCAATCAGAGGCTTGCTCTAGTGGAAGGTGTGAATTTGCTGTCAGCAGTGGGTGTGTTGGCCCTGGTCGGCCTGAAGCAGACCCCCTCGAGAAGAGGGCTGAGAATGAGCCTTGGTTGGCCTGGAAAAATACCAGGCCACCCAGATATGTAAACAACCTACGCTACCCGGCCCAGGCCGACCCGGTACAGATGGGAATGGCCCATCAGAGGATAAAACCCATTTAGATCTTTTATTTTTTTACTTGCTCCAGCTAATTAAATCATCATTTACTCTATTATGAGGTTTTAGGGCGTGACCTTTTCTGTGTGACCCTGGTTTAACCCATAAACTATGATGTCACTCAGAACCAGCCCATCCACAGGGCTTCATTAGCTTTGTCCATCAACCAGTCAGGAACAACCTGGTCCACAGAAGTCCAGATGTTTCTGGACCTCCAGCTGTTTGGTCTCTACATGAAGCTTCTCAGCCTTTTAGCTTTTTCTCCTCCCTCCTCTGTGGATGAAGATGTGTTTTTCTTCTTCTGTCCTCCAAAGACACCATTCCCACTCCATCCTCCTGGGAGACAACTGGACAGATGTTTGCTGACAGAATATTATTATTATTATTCTCTTCAAGCTTCCTGTACTTGTGATGAAGAGGCTTTTCACAGACCACATTTCCTTGTGTGAAACTTTATTTTACTGTGTTTGCATCCAGTTATGAATTAAAATGAGACAAGACTCCATCACTTATCACAGCTGCCTACTTCTGATCTGTATTTGTAGAACAAGCTTCCAACAGACGGAGCCAGAAAACGCTCCGAAGGCTTCAGTCTGCCAAATGTGACGAGCGCCAGGAATGCAAAGGAAATCACCTCGTGTGCACGTGTAATGAAACAGAGAGTGGCGGCAGTCTGATTGACGGCAGAATAGAGGAACTAGATTACTTTTCATTTCACATCCACCTCAATTTATTAGAGGCAGCCCTCAGGAGGGGACGTCCAATCTGTGTGAGTGCCTTCGGGCTGAGAGATAAGTGAAAAGTGCAATCGAAGCCTTGCAGAGTTTCAAAGTGTTGCACGCTGGTTAATCAGCTTTCAGCTACGTAAAAATCCTGAAAGCAAATGTTAGGAATCTTTAAATGAGAAACACTTTGTTCTCCAATAAGCTGAAAACCCTCCCAAGTATTTAGAGAGAGAAAAATGGTTTTAATCAGGCTGCCGGGCTTTGAGAACGGGGGCTGGAACTTTACCAGAAAGCACTGGGAGGCACTGGGAGGCCCCGGGAGGCACTGGGAGGCACTGGGAGGCCCCGGGAGGCACTGGGAGGCACTGGGAGGCAGCATTCTGAGACGTGAACCAAGCAGACACCTTTCTTTGTTTTGTCAGATTATTCTGTTGAAATGATCTTAATGTACCGGTGAGGTGTTTTAATGCTCTGAGTGCAGCGCTCCAGATGCCTGAACGGAACATTTGAATATTGCCCATTAATGAGGAGCCGTCGTGGATCTCATTAAAGCTTTTAGCAGCTCTGACTTTAAAACCTGCAGGACTCTGCTAACTAAACTGACTCAGTGAAAAGACGAATCTCTTTGATTTATAAATGACAACACAATCAGACCAAAAACGGCTCAACTACACATTTGACCCCGATAACAAAAAAAAAAAAAAAAAAAAAACCACAACATTTCTCATTTAACCAACGCAGAGAAATCTGCTGGTTTCAGCCAAACGCATCGTCGGTCCATCCATCCAGGTCTGCTTCTGCGAGCGAGGGAGCAGCTTCGCTCCTCTCTCACGCGACTTGGACACTGAAACGCGAGTTACACTGTGCCGTAATTATTCCTCAGGCTGTAAAGACCGAGATTCTTATTCCATTCAGTCCATCCAATCGGACGCTTCAGCTTTAACTCAGCCATTTTTGTTCGTCTTCAGCGACGAAACTCAATCCCTTTCTTGTTACCCTGAACCCTGTTGAGGCATCAGTCGTAAATATTAATAAGATGTTTCTAAAAGGGTTTTATTCCAGTTGTGCTGCTGCACTTTTCCACAGTGAGCATTCCAGGAGTCCATTAGAGGATTTCCCAGAAGAATTCCAAAGCTTACTAAAGATGCAGACTCCCATACAAGTTTTCCACCACGTGGTGGCTAAAAAGACCATTCCTATCAGTGGTTTATATCTCGTTAACAAGGCAATCACAGCCATCGATTTCACAAATATTTAAATTCATGTTTGTGTTGCAGTTTCATGAATTTAGTTGAAAATAGTCATCAGGATCGGTCACAAAAATATAATACAGTAAAATTTCACTCAGATTTTCAAAATGTGCGATTTACAGTTGAAACTAGGAAAATTAGAGTCCAGTTAAAAAGTTAATTAATGTCAGTAATTGAACCTAAAATGTGAAACTAATCTATGAGACGGGCTCATTCCGTGCAAATCCAGATGTTTCAGCCATTTTTATTATAACTGACAGTAAGAATGATGTGAAAAGGTTCAACAATCTAAAGTGTCACACTCTGATCAGCTGATGAATCCAGAACAGCTGCGGAGGGTTTCTGGGCCTTTAGAGGGTCTCTCAGTCTGAGCTGGATTACTGACATTAATGGACTTTTGCACCAGATTCTAGTTTCTCCTGTTTCTCCTGTAGGTCAAAGGGCTGGTATAAACTGTGCAAAATACGTAAAAACAGTGTAAACACAGGAAAACAGCAAAGTTTACAGAATGGTGTAGGCACAACTGTGCAAAATACATAAAACATGTGCAAGTGAAACCATGAAAACCACATAAAATTTTGCAAAAGTATATAAAAACAGTGAAAAGCGTGTTTAACCAGCTAAAGTCACAGTTAGAAGCTAATTTGTTGTGGTTCTGAGCCCGGGGTGTGTTCTGTCCTTTGCTGTTGTGACCTCCCTTTTCTTGCCACTGAGCAGCAAATGTTTAGGTAAAGTTGTGATTCTTTGTTGTGACTGTTAAGAATGAAGACCAAAGGTTTTATTTGTAACTCTTTAGGATCAGCCACAAAGGTTTAGCATCACATCAGGACATCTGAACCTGCTCTTCGTCACAGGACGAAGCTTTTTGCTGGACTCTAAACACAACCAAGCCTTTTTTAGTCAGACTCGTTGGGCTGGCTGTGGCAGGTCAGACGTTAACATGAAACTTGTTGGTATTCAAACCGGTTTCCTGAAGCAAAGATGCTGCTACTGAGAACAGTGAAAAGGAAAATCCATTTGGTGAGTAGTGACCCTGCAAATGGAGACAATGAGAGTCGGTGAGAGAGTGCAGAAAGGGTCTGAGGCTGTCAGAAAGTCAATAACAGTCATCGTTTAGATTCCAGCCTGTGAAGATGCTGAATGTGTGCACCCCTCAATAACTAATGGCCTCTTTTAGAGGGAAATCTCTCCGAATCACGTTGGATCCATCAGGTAACGATAATTACTGTAGACCTGAATAATGTGCTGAATCCGATCCGAATCATTAAACAGGAACTAAGCTGCTGTTTTAACGTTTGTCCTCCCAAAGTTCAGAGCGTGTCACAAATAAAAAGATTAAACTGAACAACAAACCTCTCCGTGAACAACCAGCTGGATCCCTGTGATCCAGATCATGATGACATAATAATGTAATACATATACATAATAATAATAATAACACTGCATTTTCACTGATAGTTACAAATATCCCAGCGTGGTTTCTTAGGAGCGTCTTCATGTCACGATTAAAATCTGGGATCATCTGCGGGGATGTGTGTTTATCCCAACATCTACCCCTGGGAGCTCGATGAGGAGGCCGAGGAGCTCAGAACAAAGAAGAGCCACAGAGAAACGGACCGTAAGAATAATAGTTTGTGTTTTTTTTTGTTTCCAGGTCACTCATGGATGCTCTGACTGGTGTTCGGACTAAATGTCTGTCGACGGTAATCGGAGGAGCAGAAGGAGCATTGAAGCTGTAGACCAAGAACGCCAGCTGTGCTCCTTCATCTGAGCAGCTGCTTTTGATGGATATGCAGACTCTGGTTTTAAATGCAACGCAATAAAACAGAAGAAGCATGGCGATGGTTTGGACTCACAGGCCTCATTTCTCCCTTCATCTCTGATTAACAAACAACCGTCAGCAGAAATGACCAACAACCTGAGCTCCAGGAGCGACGCCCCCACCAACATCTCCCTGAGCCCCAGCGTCGCTGTCTCCGACTCTCTGGAGTACAAGACGGTGTCGGTATTCCTGGTCCTGCTGGTCTGTGGCGTCGGGATTGTGGGGAACATCATGGTTGTCGTGGTGGTCCTCACCACCCGCCACATGAGGACTCCCACCAACTGTTACCTGGTGAGCCTAGCCATAGCCGACCTGACAGTTCTGGTGGCGGCGGGGCTCCCCAACGTATCCGACAGCCTGACAGGGACCTGGATTTATGGACACGCCGGGTGTCTGGGCATCACCTACCTGCAGTACCTGGGAATCAACGTGTCTTCATGCTCTATCACGGCTTTCACCGTGGAGAGGTGAGGAGGGAGACAAAACTGATGTCAGCGCAGCTTTTAAAGGCTCGTGACATTTAGTTCTAATGTTGTGAAAGAGGTTTTTATTCCAGTACTTTACTCTGATGAGCCAAACAACAGGATCACTCAGAGCAAAGTGGACTCTGTGAATGTCAGGGTCAAAGACGTAACGGGACTGGTTTCAGGTGGGTGGTAGAACCGCACCGAGCCAGAACGGGTCTAAACGTTCACGAGGTTAAACGAGCGCAAAGATGTAAACTCACCTTTTCCATGAGGGATGTTTTTCAGATGAAGAATTAGAAAAAGCGGTTGGTCCCTCCAGCGGAATCACATTCCAGGAGAAGTGGTTGTGCAACGGTAAAGCTGGTGTGTCTGAAAGTCCGATGAAAGATCAAAGTTTAGCTTCTGAAAACCCGTGTCTCATCATGAAACGCTTCCTGTTTTATTCGTTCTTCTGCAGTTTTGTTTGTTTTACAATAACAAACTAAAAACCACACCTACAAAGACCAAACAATAAAGAACTTGTTTATTAAGTTTGTGATTCCTTCCAATAGAAATCCTCTAATCAAGATCAGAACACAATGGCCTGTATTTGATATTGTGCCTTCTAGAGTCCTAAAACCCCCCAATGTGCCTTACAACTATATACCTTTGACATTTGAATTGATTCGGTACTAATTTCTGGTACCTAGGAATCGATACTGGTACTTAACGGTACCAATTTTAGATACTTTTGAGTATTTAATATTTAAATTCTCTTTTATAATTAAATATATATTTTTCTCAATATATAACCACATTTGATAAATATCACGATAAATAATAAACAACTGTTTGTATTTTAACATCGTCCTTGTAGTTTTATATGCTGATAATTAAACTGAAGCAAACATCTTTACTGTGAACTAAATTTACTGTGTATCTTCATTCCTTTTACCGTCCTTTTTCATTTGATTTTTCCTACTGGGAAGTTAGAATTTCCGAGGAGAAAGCGAACGCACCATACCTGATAACAATGGTGGCAATGGAAGCTAATTTATCAGGCTAACATTATCTTAAACAGTTTATCAATCAATCAATCAATCAATCAATCAATCAATCAATCAATCAATCAATCAAAGCTTTATTTGTAAAGCGCCTTCCGCAACCCTGTCAGGGAGCCCAAAGCGCTGAACATGGTACAGTTGTAGATAAATATATTGAATAAATCAACAATAAAAGCAATTCAAATTACAAAATAGAAATTACAAGATAGAAGAAACATTCTGGTACAGGACAAATGTGTGAAACACATTTGGAATGAGTGGATGGATTGAGTGAACCAATGAAAACTGTGAAATAAATACAACATAAAAGAGGGCCAAAATCAAAGATGTGCTAGAAATGCCAAGCAGAGGAGGTGTGTTTTTAGGAGATTCTTAAAGACTGGCAGAGATGGGGACAGCCTAACTGAGGGTGGCAACTGGTTCCAGAGTAACGGTGTTAGGACTGAGAAAGCCCGGTCCCCACGGGTACGACACCTAGAACGAGGAACAGCGAGCAGGCCTTGGTCAGAGGAGCGCAGAGCGCGTGATGGGGAGTGTTTGTTCAGGAGAGTGGCCAGATGGGGGGAGCACTACCCTGGAAGAAATTGTAAACAAAGACGAGGATTTTGAATTGTGAGCGATAGCAAATCGGAAGCCAGTGCAGGGAGGCCAGAACCGGACTGATGTGGTCCCGTTTCCTGGTCCCAGTCAGGAACCTTGCTGCGCTGTTCTGCACAACCTGTAGGCGACACAGTGATGACTGACACAACCCTGCGTAGAGAGAGTTGCAGTAGTCAAGCCTAGAAATTACAAAGGCATGCAGTACCCGCTCCAGGTGGGCTCTGGACAGCATATGCTTGAGTTTATTTAGCTGCTGGAGCAGATTAAAACAATGATGCCTCTCACTTAGATCATTATTGCTGGTTTCATCTTCACCCAATCACCCGTCACATTTAGTAAAGTGAAGCCAAACTTTAGAGCGCGTTCATGTTCTTCTAGTCGGAAATTCGGAGTTCCGAGGAGAAAGCGAACGCACCATTAGCGGAACGGAAGCTAACATATCAAGCTAACGTTATCTTAAACATTTCATTTACCTACCGGAGCAGATTAAGATGACGATGCCTCACTTAGATTGTTGTCGCTGGTTTCATCATCACCCAGTTACCCATCACATTAAAGCCCTTTTCAGATTGACATTCTGGAATATTTGTGGACAATTCAGTCCGGTTTTTAACCAGAACTGTGTTTTCAGACACACCACTTTTGTACCTGAACTTGTCCTTTCGGTTGCCTTCACACAGCAGGGAAAAGTTCCAGATGTCCGAGGGAGAGGGGGTGGGAAGGCTGTACCCGGATTGTGCGGCGGGCATACATGCGTCATTTACCCAAACAAAGCTATTCAGTCAAACATGGCCGACGAAGAGATAGAATTCCTCTCACTGATCGGACTTATGTTAAGCATAATTCTGCGCACACGAAGACGCATAAGAGACCTGGATGATGAAGCTCAATGGTTGATAAAGGAATCACGGAAGCGGTGGGAAGCGCTCCGTCGCGAGTCTAGGAGACGGTACCGTAGGAGGCGAGCTGCTGTGGTTCGCCGCATGCTACAGGAACGAGCTATCTAGCTGCGCTGCGTGCGCACAGCGTCCCCCGTTCCCCTCCTCCCTGTCCGGAACTGACCTCACCAGTCTGAAGCAGCCACCCTGTCCGTGACAAGTCCGGTCCTGTTACTAGGGGCTTCGTACAGTTTAATTACGGAAAAGGTTATCCGGATGTTTGTATTCAGACACAAAGGTCTTATGGACAGAGTCCCGAACATTTCCGTTTTTCATGGCCTGTCTGAAGGGGGCTTTAGTGAAGTGGACCCAGGCGTTAGCATGCGTTATTTCTACTATGCTGCTCTGTTTACAACTCGCTTGCAGCGACCGACGTAACACTCTTGCGCAGCTGTCTAGGCAAGTTCTCCTTATGAAGGACGGGTACCGAAACGAGGCACCATTTCAAATGACGTGAATCGGTGCTCAGTCGGTACTATGGAATTCGGTCGGTACCTTAAAAAGTACTGAATTTGGTACCTATCACTAGAAAGGGTGAATGTAGTTGTAAGTTACAACACATTCAGTCATTCACCCTTTCACACACGATGATGAGCTGTAGCCACAGCTGCCATGGGGCACACTTCCCTCTGACCACCAGCAGCAGGCATTGTAGTAAGTGTCTTGCTCAAGGACACAACGACAGCAACAGACTGAGTGGGGCCCGAACCTTCAACCTTCCGATAACGAGGCAGACACTTGATTCCTCTGCCACCATCGCCCCAATGTTGTCAGAAAACAAAACATTTAAACTACAAACTAGGGATGTCCCGATCCGATCACATGATCGGAAATCGGCCCGATCACGTGGTTTCAGACTGATTGGGACTCTGGCTTTACTTCCCGATCCGGACTCGGATACTGGGTTCAAATTACAGGAGAGCAACTTGGTTCTCCTTAAAGGTTGTCAGGCTCCCCTGATGCCCTTAACTTACACACCCAGAAGGAGCACAAAAAAGATCCAGTTTCTACCTTTATTGTATTATTTACATGGACTCAGAGTAGCGGGGATTCTTTTGGGCAGTGCGGCAGGCAGACCGCTGATCATTCATGAACTCCAGCTGTGTTCTGCACTCGGCCACAGTAACATTTTCTAAGTTTCTAAGTGGCATCACCAAAAATATACAATTAAGAAACCCACGGTTGTAATATTACAACATCAGATTTAAGTCTACAAAAATAAACCTTCCCCATTTTTTTTTCTTTTTAAAACCACCTTTATATTGCTAATAGGTCCTATTGTTCAGTTGTGCAACATTATTGGCTGTTAAAATGTGTAAATAGGCCCGTTTATCTGGCCTCCTAGAACAACACGTGAAAGGTTAAAAAAAGATTTTGCAGTTGTTTTCTAAATTTGGGTTTCTGGGGGTTAACACACAGTCGTTCGTGTCCGTTCATTTTCTCTCTGGTAAGTTCTGTCTGTATTTGAGCATGACGTGTAGACCGCGCTGCAGCGCTCGTCACTGGCACAGCCGGGCAGCGCGGCGCACACTCCGCTTTTTTGCAGTCAGTAGATCAATTTGATCTGCTAGTTAAAAAGTTACTTGTGGGGTGAAAAAGAAGGAAGCAGGCAGGAGTTTTTCTGGAGGACTGGGAGATGCAGGAAGATCAGAGACAGACAGGACAGGAAGACAGGAAAATAAAAACCAAGGAAAAATAAACAAAGTTCTTAAAAATAAAATGTAGGTAGATTGATCCCACTACACGTTTGTACCTGTATAAAGCAATAATTTATCAGCATGTAGTTTTTATATAGTTGATACAATTCAGATCATCTTCAAAACTCCGTCCCATGCCCAGGGGCGTATCCAAGCATTTTGGGGGCCGAGGCAAAATAGACCCCTGCCAGGCATTTTAAGTTGAAGTGCTATCTGTTTTTATATTAGACTTTCAATATTTGCAATAAAGTCCAAAATTGAAGAATTTATGTTATTTATTACTTGATTGTTCAAGCTACCTCACAGAAGTGATCTGTTGTTAAACGTTAAAATAAAAAGGTAATCAAATAAAAAATAAGGAACATTCTGGAACTGTTTCTTCCTTTTCTTTTTTTATGTATCGAAAGAATCGGATTGGGACTCGGTATCGGCAGATTCTCAAAATCAAATGGCTCGGACTCGGACTCGAGGGCAAAAAAACCTGATCGGGACATCCCTACTAAAAACCTCAGATGGCACTAAGCCTAGTTTTAACATAGCCATGTCACAGTTGCTAGGCGACAGGATGTACGCCAAGGTAAGGGTGGAAATCTGAAGGCTAGACTGTCAAATTTTACAGTTGTTCACTACCGGTCTTCCCGGTAAACCAAGGACCCGGACTCTGCCAATACGGGCCAGGTAGGACGGGTTCTTCGAAGGGCACAGACGCTTGTGTCTCTGGCTAAAGTCCATCACTGTTTCGCGTCCGTGTGGGAACTCAGTACACATCTGTCCCAAACCCGGTAATAAATGATGTTCAGGTAGAATAAAGAACTCCATCTCATCTAAACCAGATTGGTTTTCTCTCCTTTGTTAAGACCTAAAAGCTTCCTGGTTAATCTGATAGAAGTTTAAGCTTCCAAGCTTTCCTCAATTATTTTAAACACCAAAATAAAAAACATATGTACTTGAAGATCTCTGAACTTCAGGTTGTTCTTTTGCTGACAGGTTCTGGTTCTGCTGAATCATGATTAAACTCAGAATAATTTCACACATCCAATCAGTCAGTGCTCGTTCTCCAGGAAGCCCACAGATTAAACAAAATCCTCAGACTTCCACACAACCAGCTGACCTCTCTGGACAGTTCAAGAATGACCGAGGCAACGTTTTACGGCCCGTTAGAACCGCCCAAGAGTTCTGTTCTGTTGCACTTTGACCTGCCTACTTTTGTCATGCAGAATAATGATCTTGTGTCACATGCAGGTACATCGCTATCTGCCATCCCATGAAGGCCCAGACCGTGTGCACGGTGTCCCGCGCCAAGCGAATCATCGCCGGCGTTTGGATCTTTACCTGCATCTACTGCATGCTGTGGTTCTTCCTGGTGGATATTCAGGTGAGAAAGGAATCACTTCAGCTGCATCAGATGTTTTCCACAGAGGACAAAAAGTGCAAAATTTTGTTTTAATGGCTGAGTTTGGATCAAAAAAGAACAGAATCGTATCTTATATAAAGACCTTAAAGATCGATGATTCAATTTTCAACATTTTTACAAACATTTCATTCAATTAATCAGTAAATCAACCAGCTGACTGCTAGTTAAAGGGGCATTATGGAAGTTTGACAGCTAAAACATGTATAGAAATAATAAATGTCTTCTTCATACATTCTCCTGCAATGCCCTGGTCCTGTAGAATGAGCCCTGGCGTTTTTACTGTGATTGCCTGTTTTTCTGTAAAATCACAGAAAAAGAGAGATGCTCGGGTCGAGCAGGCTGCTTCATGCGCGTTCACGCTCAGGCATCGCCCGTAGCATTTGCTATCCGTAGCTTTAACAGCAGAGAGAGAGGCAGTGCCACTTTGTCGCTGTTCCTAACGCCTAGTGACAAAGCTAGCTACATTTCTGAGGACCTTAACTACTTTCTGTAGAACTTTCTTCTAGATATTTCCTGCAAATTAGCAACAAAATAGCCATTTTCGCTCCGAACCGTTCTTTGATATAAATGTTACAGATACAAAGGATGTTACTGGTGCTTTAGCTCACCTAGTAAGACGTTAGACTCCCATGCAGAAGACCGGGGTTCGATTATGGATGTGAACGTAGTTCATTTAGGGTTTCTTTTTTACATTAATGGTATATTTTTTTTACAGTAAGACGCCCAAATTTTTATTTGAGACTCGCCGAACGGCGTTGAATTCACGAATAAAAAGGATGTGGGTTCAACTTTCATTTTGAAAAAATTTTTCAAGCAAGGGAAGGGAATGATCTGAGCATGCAGGAGGACTGACCCATCATAAACCTTTGTCGGCTGTGCTGAAGAGAAAGGTACAGAACCACATTATTTCATTAATTAGCTGCACGTTCTCCTGTCCTCTGTCCCCCCCCCACACACACACAAGGGACTGTCTCAGCTGTTATTTTCGTTAAGGAGTGTGCACGTACAGCATGCACGCCTTGTGCACGAGCCTACTATTGAAGCGGCCGTTACACTTTTGGCCTGAGGGGGCACTCGCGAGCATAAAAATTCAAAACTTCGTAAGGTCCCTTTAATATTCAGTCATGAAGGCTTAGGGTTGCCCTAAATAACCTGTAACCCTTAGTGCACCAGGGGTTGGTTTCTACTCTGTCAATAATCAGGTGAATTTTAGAAACATATTAATTATACATCAAAGTTTTTGGCTCATTCAGGAAGAACATGCTGTGATTTATGGAAGCAGGACATTCTACACAATAAATAAACAAATAAACGAAAATCTGCGAGGCATGATGCCATTAAAACTAACAGGCTCCACCCCTTTTGGACCTCTAAAACTCAGGTAGACTTTAGGGAGCATCATGAAGAGTTTAATGAATCACGAGTAGCAATAGAATATAGTTGCTATACATTATTTACACAGTGTTTCACTGAGATCAATAAAGTATTTCTGATTGTGATCTGTTACCATGGTGACCACAATGTGTCACTGGCAGCAGTTTTAACATTTCTTTAACCCTCTTTTATCATTTGTGTTTTTACTAAGACGATGGTGAAGTTTAGTGATCTTGACAGTTCCTGCATGCAGAACCTCTTCAGAAACTTCTAGCGTTAAAAGTTGCCCTGCAGAACCTTCTGGTCCATTTATTTGTTCTAATTTAAATAGAGACAATAATAAAAACCAAATATCTGGTTGGTTATCGCAGCTCCTCCTGTCATTCATCAGCGTCTGGAATTGATTAGATCAGATCAGGTGCAGCGACACTTTTCCAATCAATGATAGTCTGACGCCACAGAGGCGACAGGTTGGGACTCAGGTGTTTGGCATTGAGTCGCTCATCAGAAACTAACAACCCGAGATTGTTTAACAGCTCAGATCGCTGCTGCTCACAGATAAAAAAAACTCACAACAACTGGTGTGTGTGTGTGTGTGTGTGTGTGTGTGTGTGTGTGATTATCTAGCTAATATCTTGTTTTTATTTAGATTTCCGAATCAAGCATTCATGGTGAGGATTTCTGAAACTAGACTAAACTAAAGTACTAGTAATAACTCACTTGTTTCAGCATATTTCTACACCAAAGAAAAATTAAAAAACAAAAAAGTTGCTTTTAAATCTCAGTGTGGTATTTAAAGGGTTTATTCCATTTCTGTGGAACATTTCTGGACCACAACAAACCCGACCCAGACTTTGGTGACTCCCGATCTACAACGTGATGTTTATAAATCGACTTTATTCACTACAAACCCGATGTTTAGCATCACAAACAGCTGTTTGGGATGTTTCTGATATTTGTCTCAGAAATGACAAAGAAACACACAAATTGCAGGTTAATGTGGCAGAATACCGGTGTGCTTTACACCGCTGAGTTGTTTTCCCTCTACCCGGCTATTACAGGGACTGAAGAGTGTCTCAGTAAACGGAGGAGTCACCAGCTGATGACTGACACATTTATGATTTCCAGGACCTTTTTTTGTTCAAATGCTGCTTAAATTACAGGCTGTTAAATAGCTCCTAGCATGGTCTGAGTGCAGTGCCATTATGTTGAGATGTGAGCCATCATTACACGCCGCTCCCAGCGCCGCCGTCTGCTTTATTACAACCTCTATCATGTCTGTGACATTCAGGCGGACCAGGATGGACACACGCAGTGTGGATACAAGGTGAAGCGAGATCTCTACCTACCCATCTACCTCATCGACTTCGCCTTCTTTTACGTCATCCCACTGCTGCTCGCCATTGTGCTCTACGCCCTGATAGCACGCGTCCTCTACCTCAGGTATGAGCAGGATCACTCAACAAACAGCAAAAGTTAGAATACAAACAGCCTCTGAACGAATAAATTCAACTCGGTTTATTAATGTGTTTTGTGTGGTTTGTTCAGTTTTGTTGATAATATCGTAAAAGTTCAATAAATAAACACAAAAAAAAAAGTTTCCTATATAAGGAACCCAGCAGGCTGCATCGACCTACTGACTAGTGTCAGAGTCTTTACAGCAGTCCTCAAACTAAGCAAGCATGCAGCGACAGTGGAGAGGAAAACTCCTTTTTAACAGGGAGAAACCTCCAGAGGATCCTGGCTCAGTATAAGCAGCCATCCACCACGACTCACTGGGGATGGAGAAGGCGGAGCAGACACACACACACACACACACACACACACACACACACACACACACACACACACACACACACACACACACACACACACACACACACACACACACACACACACACACACACACACACACACACACACACACACACACACACAACATTTGTACCAAGTAGTGTTTTCATGTGTTGCAATTTCTCAGTAGAGATTCAATTGCTGAACAAAGTTTACTTTGTTGTCCTAATCTGAGTGAATTAATTTAACAGATGAACTAGTACTAGCACATTTTATGTTAAAGGAAGTAAAAAGTTAATATCAGGAGAGGGAGACAGTAAAGTGGTTGGTAGCAGTGTACAAGCCTCCAGGAGAGTTTCACCTGATGCCTTCATGGAGTTGTTCATACACTGAGTACTGATTTCTTCCCGAGGTCTGATTTTTCTGAGAGGTTGTTCATGTGACCACGCACAGCCTTAAAGTGACCCATGCAGCGTGTGTGCAGCACATCAATTCTAAAGTTGTTCAAATGAATTAGAAAGAACTATGGAGAGAAAATAGGCTCAAAAGATCAGTGTATGTTCAGCACTTCATTAGAAATGGATCTGTGTGTAAATGAAGGTTTGTTGCCATGTATTGAGGGATTTATGCATTTTTACTATGTGCATGAATAATAGCAAGTTACAAGTTACAAATTGTGTTTCTCACTCAGATCATTTGAGTCTGTTTTCTCTCCATACAATCCACAATCAAGTGAAGGAAAGTTTATTCGCATCTGATCCTCCACAGCAGAATAGACATCTTACATGAAAAACATGGCATCTGATTCAAGACCACAAACAATTTGACCTGGGTCAGATTTGTGCTGTTCAGAAAAGAGCAAATGATACCCTGTAGTGTAAAGTGTAAAGCGCTTTGGAGTCATCTGACTCTGAAATCAGTTATGAGTAAAAAAAAAAAAAAAAAGATGTATTTTTGCCACTTCTGCATGCAGTTTGAATATAGCTCCTTCTGACAAATGAGGGAGCTTTGTGGGGTATTTTATACATTTTCTAAAAATCATCCATCCATCCATCCATCCATCCATCCTCTTCTGCTTATGTGGGGTCGGGTCATGGGGCAGCAGCCTTAGCAGGGAGGCCCAGCCTTCCCTCTCCCCAGCCTCTTGGACCAGCTCCTCCAGGGGAATCCCAAGGCGTTCCCTGGCCAGCCAAGAGCTGTAGTCCCTCCCGCATGTCCTGGGTCTTCCTTTAGGTCTCCTCCTGGTTAGACGTGACCGGAAAACCTCACCAGGGAGACGTCCAGGAGGCATCCTAACTAGATGCCCGAACCACCTCAACTGGGTCCCCTTGATGTGGAGGAGCAGCGGATCCACTCCTTTATAAGAACCAAAAGAGAACTTTTTTTAAACATAGTCAGAACTGAACATGCAAAGTATTTCTACAGATTTACAAACTTTTCAACAATCTTTCTACTTTTTGAAGAAATTCCAGGCATGCAGATTTCTATCCACATTTATGGCCCTAAAAAGGCAAAAGAGGATAAAACTTAACAAAATGCACGTAATTATAAATCTGTATGATTTTGGTTGTTTGCACTGAGCTGTGTACTTTCATGTAATCTAAATATATTTTTTAATCCCACCTGATTATCCGATCGATCCCCTCTGACACGCCGCTCCTCTTCCTCCAGCCCTCTGCCCACCGACACCAGCGCCACCACGCTACGCAGGAGCGGCCAGGACCCCTCAGAGGCGGCTAGGACAGGTCGCCAAGGTCGACCCAGGAGCGCCGTCTCCTCCAGGAAACAGGTCTGAACTCCTCCTCACCTTCGCCTCCTTCCTATTAACCCTTTTCCTGCTGCATGTGCCTCTTCTGACCCCTCAGGTAATTATGGCGTGGTCCACCTTGTTTGATCTGAGCTGAGCAGTCAGTCTTTAGGAGGGAAGAGAGCTCTTTCTCACAGACGCCAGAATCGTTCTGTGCTGTATGTTTGTCTCTGCTGCTCTCAGATGTTCAGTTCATTTATTTTCTCAGGCTTTTAGACTCTGACAGCGCCTTCTTTCCTTTCTTTCATGTGCCTTTATCCACTCGGACCAAAACGACATGCTTTATGCACGTGGACACTTTTTAATCACTGGATGCAGAAAAAAGCTAAAAACGAAAACTGAAGTTTCATGTTTTATGTGGATGAGTAGGACTGATTATTCTGGTGTAAATAGTCACCTGGTTAGTTGTTTTTACAATTAAAATGTGAGATTTAACTTCCTGGGAGAGATTAGCACCACTAAGAGCTCCATGTTGCAAAGGGAACGTAAAAGGCCTCTTAGTTTGTTCTTTGTGAACACACTCTTTTACCTCGCCTGCACAGCGAAAACATCTGTAACCAGAGCTGCTTCCTCAGCCAGATGAGGGAGTTCTGACCCCACTTCAGGTACCAAACTGTGCTTTGAAACTGAGCGTTGACGTTTTTGATCCCCGAACCGTTTTTCCCCTCTGCTGCTTCTGAGAGGCAAAACAGAGGAGCTGCAGTTCTCTGCGAAAGCTGGTTTCCGCAGCGTGATCTCTGGACTCATAAGGCATTTCAGTCAAAACCAGTTTGTCAGGTTATGTTTGCAGAATGTTAAGTTGTGCCACGTTCTGGTGTCGGCCTGCGTGTGGATGAAAGCACCATCGGAGCAGACCCGAGCAGACATTTCTGACACTTATGGAGCTGATGAGGTTACTTATCAGAGGAGGTGTGTGTGTGTGTGTGTGTGTGTGTGTGTGTGTGTGTGTGTGTGTGTGTGTGTGTGTGTGTGAGAGAGAGAGAGAGAGAGAGAGAGAAAGAGAGAGAGAGAGGAGGACAGGCTGAGAGAAAGAAAGACATGATTGTCTCTGAACTAAAACCGTTTCATTTTACATGAAGTAAATATTTTTCCTGGCAGGACTGAACAGTTGATTCCCACAACTACTTGCTGCTGCTTTTATATATAAGCAACCATTTGCTTTGTTTATTTCAGGATTTTATCTAAATATAACTCATGTAAACACACTTAACACATGACTTTAATCCTCTCAGGCTCAAAATAAGTTTGGATAAAAGGACGAACAACTAAGTCCTTCAGGGGTACTTCTGAGTTTAAAAATGCTCATGAAATACGTGGAGTAACCGGGTAGGTTGGGTTTAACGTCTTTGCAACGCCTTTAAAAGGGTTAAAGATTTGGTTCACTGAAAACTGATTTATTTAAGCCTCCCACTGTCTTTATGGGTGACCCCGCGAGGAACGTTGACCATTGAGCAGGGTTGATGGTTTTTCCCTTGAGGTCCACGTGGCAGGGGTGAGGTGGTGCTCACTCCTCACCCCTGCCACGTGGACCCTGCTCAATGGTCAACTTTCCTTGTGGGGCCACACCCATTAGGACAGTGGGAGGGTTATTGATTATCTCTGATTCTAATGGGTCACTCTGAGTGTCTCATGCAGGCTGAACATGAAAATAGTCTCCTACACCTATCTCCTGCATTAGCTTCTGATAAAAAACAGACGGTGAAACTCTAGGATTAGAAAATCCTGACAGATCTACGCCACACTGTCACTTAATATTCATGGACTCACCCATCTTGGCTCACGACGGGGAAGGTTGTTGTTGGTTTAGCATCCAGGAAACAGCAGAGAACGTCTCTGCTAGTAGAAGCTAACCGTTAGCATTGGCAACTCCACCACACAGCAGAACTCCTCCAGGCTTGTGTTATTTGTGGAGCTAAAACATCAACATCGCAGAGCAGACAGAGTCAGTGGTAGAGTTGTGTTGCTGTTAGCCAATCAGAGGAGAGATGTCCACACATCAGGAAGTAAGGCACCAGATCCTGTTGTCTGCAGATACTCTGTTCAGCAGCAGACTTGTCTGTGATGATCCAAGAAATTCTGGACGTTTTTTTCCCCCTGAGTACGGCTTGCAAGGCATTTTTTCCTACCAGAGACCACAGCAAATGTTAATTAAATAAGTGAACCACACCTTTAAGACCCAGTTCATGACTCAGACACTGGCAGGATTCTGCATGTTTCTGTGATTTTGCACCAACGATAAGATGCTTTATAGTTGGAAGGAGCAAGAAAGTAACTCCATGATCTGAACTTGATCACAGTGGAGGAAAACAGTCACACATAAGCAGCTTTTGTGTCAGATCTTTAAAATAAAATTAGATAAAGCCTCTCAGACGTTCGGTTTCAGGAGCTGCTTTGGGGTGTTTATGGAACCAGAGTTTGAGATGCAAAGGCGCAGAAGGATGAAAGTCCTGCTCATTGACATGTCGTAATTGTTTATGTTTACAAACGTGTTTACATTTATAAACAACCACTAAATCTTTTGCAAGATTCTGAAACAGAGTCTTGAGGCTGAATTCTGATGACAGAGACACACTTTGGTCTTGACTTAGACCAGCTGTCATCTCATCAGTCCTGAAGGATGTAATCTCTGTTTATCTGAGCAGATGCTGTTCTGGGAGCAGCGTGTAGGATAGGGAATCCTTTATAACTCCACACAGTAACACACGACAGAACGTCTGAAGTATGCCTTTAAATGGTGCTTCACTACCCCCCCCCCCCCCCCCCCCAGGTTTACCATCCCAACATACTCCCCTCTGTGTGTGTGTGTGTGTGTGATCACAGACCTCACTTAGATCGAGTTCAAGGGAGATCCTAATCTCGTGCGTTCGATGAGCTCCATCTGAGGGCAGCAGATTTTCATAATGTGATTTAGGATTTAGCTGATTTCACCCTCTCACTTCTTCATCAGCCCTTCATCCTCTCTCCCTCAGCGTTTGATCGTCCAACTCCGCCTGATGGGGCATTGATAAATCTGTGTATGCCGGAGAATGGCACCTTTATGATTGGAGATTAACGCAGCGAGGTGTGAGATTACTCATCTCTGAGAGTTACTCCATGCCTCTGATCTCCTGAAGTGGAAGCTGAGGAGTAAAAACAGGAAACGGACAGTCACCACGCTGACAACATCAGAGGGAAGAGCATGCTCCAGAATCTAAGGAATATCTAGCTACTATGGATCAACTCTCCTGCCGCTGCAGGTTTGCTGTTGATTAATCAAACAGCTTGGCGCTGATTTCTGTTTCATTATCTCAGACATAATTAGGAAGCACTCCCCTCCACCTCCTCAAGAACAAAACCTTTTGTTGTGTTTTTCCGTTGGCTGTGTTTGGATCACTGCTTCCGACACAGATTCAGAACCTTATCTAAAAAAAGAGGCGTGTGCATAATTCCTCTTTACCCTTTTCTTTCTGCTGAGACCAGAAAAACACGGGTCCAGCAGAACCAGGGAGGTGTCCTCAGATGGAGGGATGGATGGAGGGGAAAAGGAGGTGTGCAGCATTGGCGACTGATAAGAATAATCACCTGAGCCTCACAGGCTGGCTGACTCCGCCCCCTCCCCACTGTCTCGGCAATGGCTCAGAAATGTCTGAGCCGTTACCGTGGTAACCAGATGATGTGGGGCGAGAAGGAGGGTCACGGCATGTAGAGGGATGGGGAGCACAAATAAAAACCAAAACGACGGAACAGTTTGACACAAGTGTGTGTTTGTCTGTCACCCGAGCCGGTGACACGAATGTAAAAGAAAAACGTGAGAAAATTTAGATTGATTCGTGTTTGAAAGGTGGTTGAAAAACGCAACTAATTTACGGATTTTATCTGTTACGTTTCATTATTATTTTGGTGTTATTTTCTTCACGAAGTACAAACAAAAACAAAAGACAACATTTTTTACCCAAAATAGCAGAAAAGACTTTTTCCTGGACTTTAAAGGGACTTTATGGAGGTTTGACAGCCAAAACATGTACATCCATCCATCCATCCATCCATCCATCCATCCATCCAACCAACCAACCAACCAACCATCCATCCATCCATCCATCCATCCATCCATCCATCCATCCATCCATCCATCCATCCAATAAACCATTTAACATCCGTCCAACAATCCATCCTTTATTTCATTCATCCAACCATTCATCCATCCCATATCAAATCTGAACATATGTTAATCTATCAGTTTCATATATCAGCAAATATTTCTAAATTCACATTTCAGCCAATTGTAAAAATGTACCCGTTAAACTATTCTCATTCAAATGCCAGCTGTTAACATTTCAAATTTTGAGTTTTTAATTAATGTTCAAAGATTAAAGTTTTCTGCTGTTTAGCATTTTTTTATCCATTCTTCACCTACATTCTGAACTTTATTACACTTGTTGGTGATTTTTGCTTCTAAATCTTTAAATACATTCAGCTCATTTTGACAGTTTCGCTTAGTTTCAGCTTCACTTCAGCTATTCAGCAGCTTCAGCAATCCGTTTCTGAATTTGGCTTATGCTACTCATTTCACAGTTCAACTAAATATAAAAATTAAACTGTTAAACTAGTCCTACTCAAACAACAAGTGTTTAGACATTTTTGCTGTCCAGATTTTTAAATACTGTTCAGATTTCAGTTTTCTGCTGTTTAGGATTGTTTTCTCTGTTCTTCACTTTTTGTGCTTTATTTGCTTGTTGGTGCATTTTGCTTCTACATCTTTCAAGACATTCAGCTCATTTCGACAGTTTTGCTTTGTTTCAGCTTCAGTTCAGCTGTTCAGCAGCTTCAGCTTACAGTTTCAGCTATCCAGCATTCAAACAGCATTTGTGCAATAAATGCAATTTTTCTAGTTAATAATTCTTCCTGCTCCGTGTTGATGTTTAATAACCTTGAGCGAGTGATTCACACGTTCATCACACCCGGCTGGATTACTGTAATTCTCTTTATATTGCTGTTATTATCGGAGCCTGCAGCTCATCTTTTATAGCAAACACAGAAGCAGGAGCACGTCTCCTCCTTCACCTGCTTCCCATTCATTTCAGGGTAGATTAAACTTTACTGTTGACACATGAAGCTCTTAAAGGAACTGCTCCTTTGTGTTATACGACCTCCTCAAACATATGAGCCCTGCAGGTCACTTAAATCTGCAGATTGTTTCCTTTTTCCATCCTGAGAATCTGTGATTTATGGTTCAGACGCTCGTTTTTAAATCTCACCTCAAAACTCATCTTGATTTATTATCTTTGATGTATCTGAGCTGCTTTTGATGCTTTGGTCGGTTGAGTCAGACTTCCAGCACTTTGAACAACCCTGGTCTGAGGTTCCGTCTTTACCCCCACAGCACAACTTCCTGCAATCTTCCACAATAAAAGTTCACTCACAAAACGTTTAAAGATAAGAAAAACTGTAAAAAATTGCTCTCTGGTAAAAACAAATCTGAAACTGTTGGTGTTCATTTCCAGACTGAAGTTATGGTTTAAGATGAAGCTGATTACTGCAAGGCATTGTGGGTATTATAGGTTTGCATCAAAGATTAAGATCAAAATATAATCTCATCATTTTGACTTTAATCTGCTAATTTATGTGGCTCTAATATAATCTTGTTCTTCTTAAAAATAAATATTTTATTTTCAGTAGACCTGATCTGATCTTTCTGTGTTTAATGAAGTTAGTCATGTAGTTTCCTGCAGTCCTCGTCCTCCTCCTCATTCTCTTTCACCTCCTCTTCTTCTTCCTCCTCCTCCTTGTCGTCCTCCTCTTCTTTGTTTATCTCCTCCTCTTCCTCCTCCTCATTCTTTTTGTCCTCCTCTTCTTCTTCCTCCTCCTCCTCCTCCTCCTCTTCTTTCTCCCTTTCTTCCCCCTTTTCTTACTTCTCCTGTCACTCTTCCCCTTTCTCTTCCTCCTCCTCCCCATCTTTCCCCTTTTCTTCCCCCTTCTCCTCCTCCTCCTCTTTATCCTTTTCCGCCTTCTTCTTTTCCTCCTTTTCCTCCTCCTCCTCCTCCTCCCCCTCTTCCTCATCTTTCTCCCTTTCCTCCTCCTCCTCTTTCTCCCTTTCCCCTCCTTCTCCTCCTCCTCATCTTTCTCCCTTTCCTTCTCCTCCTCCTCCTCCTCTTTCTCCCTCTCCCCCTCCTTCTCCTCCTCCTCTTTATCCTTTTCATCCTTCTTCTCTTCCGCCTCCTCTTCATCTTTCTCCCTCCCCCCTCCTCCTCCTCCTCCACCTCCTTCTCTTCCTCATCTTTTTCCCTGCCCTCCTCCTCCTCATCTTTCTCCCTTCCCCCCTCCTCTTTACCTTTTTCCTCCTTCTCCTC
>NC_091744.1:82039960-82044960 GCF_043380555.1 Nothobranchius furzeri
TGGTGATTTCAAAATACATGTTGACTTTATTCTTTAAACAATATTTTATCTTGTTGTGAACATTTATATTTTAGTGCCTAAATGGTAAAAAAAACCTTCTCTTTCATGTTTTCTTTCCTTTTTATCCGTTTAATTTATGCGACATGATGGTAAAAAAGTGTGCAAACTTCTGTGTTTAATGAGATTTTGTAAAAGCGTTTTTGGATTAAAGTTGTTTGACTAAAATCTGAACCAGCTGTTTGAGACTGAAAACTAGACCCAACGATTTAAAGTAAAGTCAAACATTTTTCATTATTTATGTAAATAAATTCATGAAGAAGTCTTGAAATTTAAAACCTAAAACTGCTGCATCAGATGCAGTTTTAATATTTAGATCTTTGTTTTATTTGAATTTAGTTGATGTTTTTCTACTTTTCAGTATTCTGCTGCTGGGGGGGGGGGGGGATTTTGTTTGTGTTTGAACATGAAGGAATTAGATTATTACCTTGTTTTTACTTTGGTTCAGATACATATTAATACGTATAAATACATTCTTATTTGTTTTAATGCCAGAAAACAAACACATTTATGATTAAAATGAGATTCAACAAAGATTCAAGTAAAGCTGTTAAGAATGAGCAGAATTTACATTTATTTAATTTTATTGCACATTTTACACTGTTTATGTTTAAAAGTGAAAAACACATTTTGAATATAAACATTGTTTAGGAACACATCAGGACATGGAAGCAAATAGTGGCAATCAGTGTTGGGAGTAATGCGGAACAAAAGTAATTAATTACTGTAATGCATTGCTTTTTGCTGTAATGTAAGGCATTACAGGGAAAGAAAATGGTAATATTTACTCGGTACAATTGTCAGTAACGTAGTAATTACAATGCATTTTTAAACCCAGAATCAAGATGCGTTTCTTAAAAATTCCAGTTGCGGGAAGCCCGCATATATTACGTCATTGGTTCCCAAAATTATTTAGCCGCGCACCCCCTTCTATGTCCCGACCATGTTGACGCACCCCCCAGCCCCACATCAGGGCATGGATATATATATATATATATATATATATATATATATATATATATATATATATATATATATATATATAATCAGACGTCACGCTAAACCAGGGGTCGGCAACCTGTTCCCATCAAAGAGCCATTATTACCCGTTTCCCACAGTAAAGAAAACACCACAGCAGCCACGGCGTTGTGGGCGGGGCCTACCCTCAGACAGCAGAGCGCTGCTCACAACAGGTGACAGCAGCCGGTACCGGTCGCTCGTGTACGTCAAAGTTATCTTTCATAAGACGATAATCAATAAAATGATTTACATAAAATGGATCCAGAAGTTGTAGCCCGTCTCTGCCGACAATATTTTGATATTTTTCACCCTGTTGGTGGTTTTACTGAGCAGGTGCCACTTTTGTCATACGTTTCTTTTTAAAACATGTTTAGACTGTTCAGAATACAAATCCAGGCTCTGTCACGTTTGATTGTTGTAATTAAACATTGTAGGTGGGGAAGGTCAGAAAAGGATCCGATCATTTTGTTTTCCCCTCATTTACAGTGATAGAGATAACGGCGCAGTGCGCCTGGCTCTGGCGTTCATCAAGTTTAATTTGTAACAATTTTCACAAGAAAACAGAACAGTTAAAAGAAGGGCTTGTGTTGTGTTGACCGGACAGTTCCCGTATTTGGCCGTTTATTTTGACGGAGAAAGAATAGAAAGAATTACCCCGACGCATGCAGACGAACTGACACTTTATTCGTTACGCACATCGCAGCTGTAGCTAAATCACTCAAGAAAAGATTTCCTTCTGAACATCTGAGCTGGACACCGCTCAGCGCAACTCGCTGTCAGCGCGTTCGTATGGTGCACAGCGAGCTGAAGATGTGGAGAGGGGCTTGGAGCACGTCGCAGACCCAGAGCGCATGCAGAAAGATTCCTCCGACTGAAGCGAGAGTTTTCCAAACCCGGTCTCTCAGAGAGACTTGTCACTTAGAAAATGTTCCCTGATGATGAAACTTTGGCTGAATTGTGCTTGTTCCTGTCTCCAATGTGGCGTCTGAGGAGAAGCCCAGAATCTCACATCCTCGTCAGCTCAGGAAGCGCCTATGATTACGTACAAGCGTGACGCGTCAACCCGGTCACACAGTAGACCGGGTTGGAACTGTTCAGGTTTACGCAGACAATCTTTACATTTAGAATTAGCTTACAGATGTAAAATTTATGCAGCAAAGTATAAAGCATTTTATTTAAATAGCCATTCATTATTTTACAAGCACAGAGAGCCGCATCAGATGGATGGAAGAGCCGCATGTGGCTCCAGAGCCACGGATTGCCGACCCCTGAGCTAGGGCATGTGCGGAGGACACACACACACACACACACACACACACACACACACACACACACACACACACACACACACACACACACACACACACACACACACACACACACACACACACAAGCAAAATCTACTTGTTTTCAATTACGTTTATTGAGCCCACTTACTTTTTCTTAGGCCCACCCACAAATGCGTTTCTGGCTACGCTAATTGTGACTTTTGACAGACTTCTCTGAGCTCCGCAGCCATTACACTTTTCACCTCGCGCACCCCCTAGCGACAGCTCATGCACCCCCAGGGGTGCGCGCACCACACTTTGGGAATCCCTGTATTATTTAAGTAAGTAAGTAAAAGTTTATTTATATAGCGCTTTTCACAGATATAAATCACAAAGCGCTGTACAACATGATAAAGTCATTTATGGACTCAGTTTTGCGGGCAGAGAGGACGCAGAGGTAACGGCTCAAATACTGCAGCTGCGTCCTGCACGCAGCCGCTGTCACATTCACAAAATCGCTCCACTAAAACAAAATAATTCACTGGCAATCGTTCATATCGGCGCATATTCTCTGATATTTTCTGTACTTTTCTGATGTGCTTTGCCTCAGCTGAGTTCGTAATCTGTACTCCGGTGATTTCAACTCATTGCTGCTGGAGCGCAGCGCATGTTAAGATCCCTTTGGCTGATTAGTTAGAAGGTAGGAAATCTAGGAAACAGTTTTTCTGGAAGACGGAGAAAAGATGCAGCATGCAGGAAGGTTAGAGAGAAAGGGCAGGAAATGATTCAAATAAAATCAAGAAAACAAAACAAAATGCTTGAAAAGAAAAAAAAGTAGGTCGATTTATCCCCAATACACATGTTTACCAGTGAAAAGCAATAATATATAAGCATTTAATATTTATACATGTGATAGAATCAGATCACCCCAGAAGTCAGTCCCACATCCAGGGCCGTATCAAGGCATTTGGGGACCAAGGCTAAATAGACTAGCCTATTGAACTAGACCAAATTCTTGCTTTGCAAAGTTTGGTCCAGGAACGCTCCACTGGAACCTCTGCAGCCCCTAACAGCATTCTGGCTGGCCAATCACAGCTCTCTAGAGGGGTTTCAAACACATAAAGAGCTGTGATTGGTCCATAATGGTGGGCCAATCATAGTGCTCTATCTGCTTAAGCTGGGCGGACACTGTGCGACTTTTTCACTCATAGCACTCAGCTTCAGCTCAAACTGTGCGACTTCCTCACAGGGCAGATCTCACGAGTCATGCGCTCACACTGCACGACCCAGTTCTCGGATGCGACCTGACTGCTCACACTGTACGTCTGGTAGCAACACGTCGGACCTAAAAATAGCAGTTTTTACACAACACGTTAGACTTTTTTGTCTTGTTTTGCCTGTTGTCCTTCGGGAGTGCTGCAGGAGGACACACAGGGATTTATGGGGGTTGAATGAGGAAAACGAAAAAAAGAAAGTAAATCTGTGTTTTGTGATCAGTTTAATTTGACATGAACACGACAAACACGCTTTCTTGACAATCTTTGTGAGTAAAAAAAAAAACGTGTAGACACAAAAATGAACGTGTGTTATTAGGGAAATAGCGGGCGAGCGGTGTTGATGCAGGATTGCGCATGCACCGTGAGCGGTTCTGGTACTTTTTGGGTCGCAGCTGCTCGCAGCGCTGCTTCAACAGTGCGATACCCTCACGAGGGACGAGCAAAATATTAAACACGCTAGAAGTTTGTGCGAGCTCACGATTGCTGATCGGTAGCTGGTCACCTGGTGTTAATTGCCTCTCGTAACCCCCTGTACACTACACGACGCTCGGCGCAAAACTCGCCCCGATCTCCTGGATTCTCGCACGAGTGGAAAATCGGCTCAAAAAAGTGAAAAAGTCGCACAGTGTACGCCCGGCTTTAGTGAACAAATCACAGAGCTTTATCTGCTTTGTGGGCCAATCAGGGCACTCTAAAATGCCTGGTGGGTGGGATGATGCAACAGCGTGAAACAAGAGTATGTCACATTCATTGTCCAGTAGCACGCGGAGATCATTTGAAAGACAACGGTAGAACCCGCCCCACAACCGAGAGCCGTCAATGGAGCGTTGCCAGACTAAATAATACATTTATTTAGTCTGGCTTGCCGGGCTATAAATAGACTTCACCCCACCCCCACCACCTCACTTCCTGCTCGGTTACTATAAGATGGCAGCGTGCTGAGAGTACAGATTGTTGTTGCTTTTATTTCATAAACTATCGTTCTAAAGAACTGTTTTTAACAGCAGTCCTAACTCAGACACCACATCACCTTCCGCCAGACGTGTCATGAGCTCAACGGGCATCAGATTACCAGATTCATACTGAACTTGTTTTGTTGAAAGTAACTTAAAGTAATGCAAAAGTAGTGTAATGCCTTACATTTTAAAATCAGTAATATTGTAATGTAATGAATTACTTTAAAATGAGGGTAACAAGTAATAAATAATGTATTACAGTTTTGAAGTAACTTGCCCAACACTGGTGGCAATAAATATTTTAATTATCTGAAACACAGAAAAAAAACCACCTCAGATTTCTGAAAATGTTTAATTTTATTTAAAATTAATTACATTTCATACCTGAATGTTCTGATATTATTCAGTTCTGTATGAAATAA